>NW_027109576.1:292794-306578 GCF_000696795.3 Halyomorpha halys
TGTTTTATAACCTTTCCTTCCAAAACTTCATGTTATTGTTTATTTATAAGTTTTCACTAAAGTAGTTTATTACAACATGTATAAATTGAGTGAAAAGTGGAATTTGTGTAAAAGTGTGGCTACTGAATGCATTGTTGATCTGAGTGACTTGTGAGGAAGGGAAACAAGATGAGCTAACTGACAACTGTCATTACATTATTATTATTGTCATCCATTGCTTTATTTGTTATAAAAACACCCAAAACAATACTTACACAATCAAAACCCAAACACTACGAGCAAGTAACCAACACGACAACAAATAAAATAGTGACGAGCTCAGCTGGTCTGTTGCGTGACGTCATTCTCCATTTAACAGACCTTGTAACAGACTATCAACCATGTTATATTGGTTAAGCATAGTAAAAGGAGGAAATATTTTTCCATTTAACATGCGTTTTTACTTTTAACACGCTTTAACATGTTAAACTTAAGATCATGAATACCCCTGTTATATGGAATGTCGTTTTAACATGGTAAAAGAAGGAAATATTTTTCCATTTAACACGTTAAACTAAAGATCATGAATACCTCTAATAGGAGGACTCGACAAAGCGTACTCGAACAGGTAAGGTAGCTGGTTAGAAGATGATCGCCAGAATGAGTCTTACCTGCTGGAGCCTCTCCTCCCCCTCCCCCTCCCATCTTCTCTACATTTTGATCTATGGTCAACCATCAACACTTCGTTAATACAATTTTATGTACATACACACTGTTGGGGCGAGGGGCTTTTCTTAAATGAACCAACTTACCTCTTCCCCCTAAAAAATCGTTCGCTGGTTCGGTGAGCTGAAAAATAAATAACGGAGGACCTGTAAAGATGGTGAACACAAAAATAATAAAGAATAAAAAAAAGTAGAGAATAAAAAAAAACCTTCCAAATGGTATACAAATTTAATAAAATTAAAATATAAAACAAAAATAAATGATAAAAAAAAAACTGTTACTGTTGTTATAAAAAAAAAAAAAGATGTGTAATAAGGAAAAGAAAATAATTCGATGAATACATGAAATAAATCGCTTCTCTTTAACTATATAAAAAAAAAATGTTCTACTATTAATGATGCAAGCTCGAAGGAAAAAAATCAATCACTCACAGTAGTGGTATGCGCATACCGCTCGTCGTGAACCTCCGCCGTCTTCAAACGTCGATTGGTGGGTGAGGGTCATGAGCTGAACCCCAAAAAAATCTTGGAATGCCTCAAAGCGGTGAGCCGGTGGGTGTCTCTCACTTAAGCTCCTTGGCTCCAGGCAGCGGAACGTAGACTGTCTTATCGGTCCCTGTATATAGGCCGTAATCCCATTGCAACCCGCAATGTTGTTGTATACGCCGAACCGCAGCGATGTATCTCTATTATACTCGCATCATAACAAACTTCCTTATATAACTATATGAGTTCTAATTTAATTTTAATTACAAAATAAAACTTAATTGTTATTAAAAAAGGCAATTAACTTATAATTAACAAAAAAAATAAAAAACCAATTGGAAGTAATAAAATTAAACTAACGAAAGAAAAATGTACTTTTGGGCTTTAACACACACAACATAATACTTTATTAACTGGTCTTAATCGAAATGTTACTACTTGATTAGCTTCGAGTGTCTTCCAGGCGGCGTTGGTGCGCTGAGCGGATTCTTTTTGCCGACGATAGATCGTGCGAGCATCTGTGTACCGTTACAACCCAATAGATTGGGTATCAATGAATTGTTTCAAATCTTGTCAGTTATTTTCTACAGTATACGTTTGATTTAACATAACCGACAAAAATTCGACATCTATTATATCTACTATCTGCAACTAAAAAACAAATGGATACCAGTGTTTGTTACTTTCTCTGTTTCCTAAGCATTTGTAGATATTTTGTATTTGCGACAATTTGCAAATATTTGGATTTGGCTGAACACTCTTCCTAAATTCCTAGCAAATTTAATGAAATAACCAAGTTGAGGATTTATACGATCATTGATCAATTAATGGTTATAAACGTGGTGCAGATAGTTGACCGTAGATTAATGATTGGAGAAGTTAGTCGGGGGGTGTGGTCAGCAAAGAACAACATAAATAAACAAAACCATATTTATTTATTTTATGCCGACGCATGTGGATGGGTGGCTTGGCTTGGTTGGCCTAGGCTCGTTGCCGAGCCGTCGAGAGTCGGTTTTTTGGCTACAGATCAAAGGGGTTCGTGAGTAGCGTCTCCACCATCGTTCTTTGTCTAGTTGCAATTGAGAGCTTTCACTTTTCATATGTTGTTTAAGTACACAATATGCACTAAAATAACATATTTCCCAACTAAATACATCGTTTAATAACATTTATAAACAATTGAAATTCTTACAATAAATAAAAAATGACTTGCACCACTTTCAGTCCCACAGGCTGAAATAGTTAATACAATACGTTAACTTCAATAACACAATGCCCAATAGGTTAATTCTTTATATAGGAAGAAAATAAACGTATTAGTATATCTTTGCAATCTAATCTTCCATTGTATACATTTTTTACAAGATTATATATACAACATCACAATTATGAAAGTTAAAATAAAAGATGAATTTAATTAATTTTTATTTAATTTTAAGCTTTTCTAGTCCGATTTTTGTGAATAGTTGTCATCCACCATCTTCTTTGTCGTATTTTACGTTTTCTTTCATTTTCTTTTGTAATAAAAATAATATAATCCCAGGGCAATTGCTGAAATCACTTCAACGTCCTCCATGTTTGCCTCTCTGAATAACACTGACATGTGGATGGTCCAAACTTTGTTTGCCGAGCATTTGTACGAGCCTCCGATCCGTGGCGAGTGGCCAACATGTGGATCCACCTTAAAAGTAATCCGTAAAGACTTCCTAGATGAGTCATAATAAACACACTCGGAGTATTAGAAATTCCCTGGACATGAAGGTTTACAAGATCCTTTTGGGGCTCTTCCAGAGTATTTATACTTGATTATCGGGTATGTTTAGTACTCCTCCGCTGATATTACTAGGTCTGCAGATCTGTTTCATCCGTTCTGCTGGTCTGCCAGATCCCTGAGATCTAGAGACCAGTGCCCTCCGCTTGTATATCATATTCCTTTACACTATCAGATAGGGTCCCTTCATTGTTATAGTAACATAGGAAAGACAATTATAAGTTCAGTTATCTCTCGTCGATCTTATTCTTCATTACCCTACCTCTTTAGCTTTTCTACCTAATTTCTTACAGTAGAAAAACTACAAATGATCGTTGGATCTTTGAGTTCAATTTTAAAGCACTCTCCATACAATAAGAAAAGGGAAATGAGAGTACAGAGAGCAACTGATAAATGCACCAAAGATAAAGATATTGGAAATGTCATTTTAAAAGATCATTAATTTAATTATCTTAATATGGCTAATTTTCTTATTTTTCATTAACGAGATAGATGTTTTAATATATCCTTAGTTTGCTTGTTACCACAGCTGTAGGTAGCTACCTTTTAATAGTTACCACCAAGATTTTTCCTCCTCAAGTTTCTAACAGTGCAATTTATTTTTTCTTATTATGGTAAATTTGATTTAACAGGTAGTAAGCTGTTTGTGTCTTGCTACTCTAGATAAATATTTTTTGAAAAATTTTAGTCATTTTTGGGTAATTGGACTAAACATAACTGTCCTCAATATCCTATTAATTTTAAGAATATGCCTTAGCTGGACAAGCATAACCCAATGGTTGCTTGGTCAAATTAAGAAAATATCAAATAAAGAAAATACAATTAAGTATCCCTTTTGACACATTTGAAGTTCGAGTGTCCTAATTGAACACTTAATCATGCCACTCATCGAGTTCAATTCAATTATCTTCAACTGTTTAACTGTATAATAATAGTAAATTCCCGTCGCTGGAGCTTATTTTGTCCATTATTACAGAAAATCATTCAATAAAGTATTTTCACCAAATATAAAATTGTAATGTTATGATAAATGTGTTTAGACATTTTAATAAATAGTTACGTACAATGAATACTTGGTTTATCCAAAAGTAATAATTATATTGTTACCTCGTTACTAAAGATATTTTATCTTGGTTTAATAGAGCAAATCAGAGTATAAATGAATAAAATTAACATGTGAGAGAAAAACTTACTAGGGACCAATAGCATTCATTATGTCAGATCTATCAACTAATTGTGGGGTTAATAAAATACCAGTGATTGTTTAGAATATTTGCTTCTGTACAGCAAGATATCACAATTTTTTTCAGAAACTTCAGGTTTTTTCCTAATTGATATCAAGGGTTAACTGGTCTACAAGGGAGTTAGCTTAAACTGGTAAAATCTGAAAAGGATTCATAGGAAATAGTAACCTGTCCTAGGCACTGAATAACTGTTTTTGATATGTATGTCAGAAGCATTTATAATTACCAAAAGAAAATATTTTAACTATTTAATGCTTCTAGGTTGTGAACTTTTTCTAAGTTATTTCAGATTTATAAGATATAATAATGGAATAAATATGCAGAGATCCAAATGTAAACTACTCCTTATGCTTAAGAACTATTAAAATTCTTTATCACAGCCTTAAAAATATAAAATAAATGGATATGAGGTGAAATAAAAGGGTATTAATGATGATAAACTTTAAAAATTTACATTTTAGAAAACATGCAAAACTTGATTTCACCCATAAATTTATTATAACATTCATATAAAATAATTATTGATATATTCATTTAAAATGTAAAAGGCACATTTGGTCCATTTGGTCCCAGTAATTTAGGAATAATAAACTATTAATAATTCAACAAAATATTCTTTGAAAAAATTAACATAACATTATATCACATCTAAAGTGTTGAGCTGAGGCTTTGCAGTTGGTTTACGATCCACTAGAGGCAGAGACTCAAGCCTTACTGGTTTTCGAGCAGGTGAATCTGAAACGAACGGAAAATCACAGGCAATTAAAAATTAAGGAAAAGTTTAATAAATGGTATGATTGAATGCTTCCATTTTTAGTTTTTAAGATTTCTAAACTCATATAAGTTATAGGAAGGAAAATGTCCTGTTGAATAAAAATTAAGGTTATGAACTATAAATCTTAAATTTTGGAAGATTGATGATTGACCGTGAGTAATAATAAAAGGAAGATGGTCCAGGTGCGGTAATAGAAAAAACTATTTTCTGTGAGCCGACGTTTTGAGTTTGGTGAGCCAGAGTTATTCTGTTATTATTTCTGTTTTCATTAATTTTCTAAAACTTTTTTGTTATTCTTATTTAATTTTTTTGAGTTCTATCAATGGGTAAATTTTCCACATATTTGTATCATGTTATTTCATAATTAACAGCAAATTTACTGGTTGTATATATTTTTGTACAGTTGTAAATAACAATAAATAAATTATTAAAAAAAAGTTATTTAATTTTACATTTCACTGTACATCCGTTTTATTTTCTTTAACTTATGATTTTATTCATTATACAGTGCCCTCTGTTAAGAAAGGGCTATTATTAAAAGAACAATAAAATTGGGCCGCCTGTAGCTCAATGTTAAAGACAGTCTTACCAATTTGATGTCTATTGGTGGTGCTGGTTCGAATTTGGCCTAGGGCGTTGACTTTTTTCATTTAGTGGAGGTCTCACAAAATGAAAAACTTTTAACCCCAACCATGGTTAGGCAGTATAGGACTCCAATGGGAGTCATGGCAAAAAAAATAAATAAATAAATTAAATTAAGCTGTAATATCATTTAAATCCAAAAGTAAAAACAATAATGTGTTTTTATATTTTAAAAAATAATCAATGTATCTTTCTAAAGATATTTTATCTTAGCCATCATTTTGTAGGACACAAATTTAAAAATTGGTGGACAGTACTTTGAGTTTCGATCATCTTGGGAAAATCTGTGACTATGGTTCAGATTAATAGAAAATTCATGCTGTTGTTTTGGAGGAAAGCCATGCAAGGCCCATAGATGGATGTTTTAAATCCATTTTTGCATTAAACATATCTTCAAATGTAGAACCTCAAATTTTGAGGAAGGGAGTTTAATTTGTTTTTACATGTATTGAATGCTATGAAAATTCATTGATATGCTGTATTCATACCTCCTAGAGTCATTAATACCTGTGAAATAGTGACTTTGTACATTCATATTTTAGGAATCGTGTCTGTCAAAAAGAAGTGAAAAGTTCTGAGCAGTTTCGTAATAAAAGTATTGAAATGCAATAAATATATACCTTGTGGGCCAAGACTTTTGTAAATTTGTTTATTAATAGGTGCTTCCATTAAGAGAACTTTCATAGTCATTTGGAGTTTGTCTTTATATTATTACTTAAATTAATTTTCTAAAATTAGAGTACTTTGACTATTAATTAAGATATTGACTATTTAAATAGATACACCTAAAACTAAAAAAGACATACCAATCCATCCATTCAAACTTGAAGGAGGACCACTCCATGAATTATTCAGAAAGTTATTTTGAGTCTGAGTTTTCAGGGATGACAAGGTATTAATTGCATTTAAAGAACCTTGAAGATTGATTCCAATTCCCTTATTCCCATACATGAAATCTACAAAATTTAAGTAAATTAAAAAATAGGAAGCATTTGTCTATAAATATTTATATTATCTATAAATAAATACCTACTGTTTGCTCTGGCAACATCCTGATGTGCCTTCGTTAGTAATTCCATAGCTCGTTTGGGCTTGAAATAGTTTCCTGCAAAATCTTCTTCTTCACTTTTTTCAAGTTTCTGTAAAAATAAACTATAAATAAAAACAAAAACAGCATAGTCAAAATAGCAGTGTTTCCCATATGGTAGTCTGTGAGAGCCTTGGTAGTGGGCTTCAGATGGGTCTGATGACACATAGTTTCTGATAGAATTAGGCAAACATTAGCTGTTGTTGAAACTAATAGCTAAAAATTGTCTAGGATACGATATTTATTTTTTATTAAAATGTGTTTATTCAAAAAATGTTTCCATGCAACAATTTACAAAATACTTATAGACAATGGAAGAACACCTGTCTGTGGAATTTTAACTAAAAATATAAATAACAAAACTTTTAAAAAAATACGTTATATACTTTAAAAATAATGTATATATGTATATATAGTTAACTGTAAAAATTGATATATAAGAAGATGGTCAGGGTTGAGGTCAAAAGAGAAACAAAAATAGTTTACAACTATTTATTTTCCGACGTTTCGCCCCACTTTGCAGGGCTTCATCAGGGCTAAAAAGATACAAAAAAAAAAAAAGAAAACAGACATTTATTTAATCTCTAATTTCTTCTTTTTTATTTTACGGATTTAAAAAAAAAAAAAAATTACTCTTGCCATTGTTACTTATTTTTATTCTTATCATTGTTTATTCAAGTTTATTTTATGTCTTCCTTCCTTTTATTTATGTGTAATTTCTTATCACTTTATTTTTACATAATATTTATCCTAGCTTAAATTAACTAATTGTATCTTATTGTTGTAATATTCTCAGTTTTCTTTTTTTTTTTTTTTGTATCTTTTTAGCCCTGATGAAGCCCTGCAAAGTGGGGCGAAACGTCGGAAAATAAACAGTTGTAAACTATTTTTGTTTCTCTTTTGACCGCAACCCTGACCATCTTCTTATATTTAAAAATAATGATTTTAACTAGTCAATAATTTAAAATAACAAGATATTATTTATTATTAAAAAACCAAACAAAGCAATGGTAGCAAAATGTGGTATGGCATTCCTCAAATATTAACCAATTGGGCTCTTGCTAGTGTATCCTGTTTTATATAGTTACTGAGAGCTCTCCAATTAGAGCCTTTTAATAAAATGAATAAATGTTCTGGAGAGGAGGTCCACAACCCAAAATATTTTATTTATTTATTAATGGTTCATTCATGAATAAAGGTCATAACCATGGAAATTTTAGTTTCAACTATAGCTAATTTTTGCTCATCTCGGGTTTGTGAGGACATATTTTCAAAACTGTATTAGTTACTTTTACTGACGTAGGTGTGTTATTTGAAAGTTTGTAAGTGGGTAAATACACTATAAAAGTGCCTCAAAATACACTTTAAACTAATTTTCAAACACTTCATAGAAAAAAGTAGTTTCAAATAAAGAAAAACTTTTTTATATCTCTGGTTTTAATGAGTCTGGTTTGTTTGACAAAGGTCTGGTTTGTATTACTTTGTGGTGTTTAGATAGCCCTAAAGCACTTCCACACTTTGTGTGGATTGGTTGAGTGGTGTTAAAGTTATTTCAATTTTTCTGATTTTCTAAAAAAATTCAAGGCCCCTAATAAAATAAAATTTTTGAGCAAAAAAAATTGATTTTCTAGTTAATATTAAAATTTGTATATATATAAAGGATTTTTTTAGGTGCAAAAAACGAATATCTACTTCATTTTTCCCCACAAAAATATTTCATCCTAATTTGTTAGGCGAGTCAGTTTGAATTATTTCAATACTGTACTCTTATAATGGCATAGTGGGAATAATATACCAGTTAATTTTTTCTCTGGTGTAAAATTACAAAAAAAATATTTCCGATTGTTTTAAATTAGTTCAATTTTGTACAAAATCACAAAAAACTAAAAGATTCCTGTAATGTAGGCTAAATATTTTTTTCCAAGAAAAATTTAGTCAGATTCTCAGTGCCTAAAACTACTAAATATGAATTTTCATGAAAAACAAAAACTACGTCTGGCCCACTTTGCAACATCAACCAATTCCAATTGTTTTGATAGTGAACATATATCATATTTTTCGGCCTAATACATTTTTCTGTACCAACCAGGTAAATTATTTTGTTTTGATTCAACACAATAGAACAAATTGGTTGGTATATAATAACCATTAGATTGATGCAGAGCAAAACTTGAAAACGATACAATTTCCAAAATTAATAAAATATTTTTTTCTTGGCTCTTAGGGTGCATTGGCCCATACCCTTAGACTAATTTCAAATTTTTTTCGCCCTTGTATCACAAAAAAAGTTTCATTGTTAGCCCAATACTATAGGGAAATCGCTACCATCTGAGGATTATTCCTTTCTTTACTATAATCATCATATAAATAATTCATGAGATTTTAAAAATTGTACATAAATATTAGCTTTAAACATTACATCATTTGAGAAATATAAAAACTCTAAAAATATAGATATAAATTTATAAGTACATAGAAATGAAAAGATAATGAGTTCTAATCCTAACATCCACTTCCCATAATGACTGCATACCACAATAGACCAATGCAAGACGAGAAGATAAAAGATGGCTTATGAACCAAGTCTGGATTCCCCAGTAGTGCCAATAAAATTTAAATACATGTACAAATTCTAAAACCATAACTAGTGGTTTAAAATATTTCATGGATGTCAGAATGGACTAATAAATAATTCATAAAATTACATTAAATTTTGCTATATTAATTATAACAAAAATATCCATATAGTCTCACACTTTTTTATTATCTTTAAACTCCTATGTTTCAGCAATTCTCAAGGATCTATCAATTTATTCACAATATCATAGTTAACATTGGTTATCACACTGTTGTTGGCTATTATGCCATTGTAAGATTTTATCATTAGTCAATAACCTATAAAACTTCTTAAATTAGGGAACAATATGCAATAATAAATTAATTTTTATCATAATGTGTAAATTACCTTGTCGGGGTTGTCTAGTCTTAGGCGATTTCTAGCCTGATATCTCTTTACAGAAGGCCCATGACAAGGCGTATTCATTATAAGTTAGGAACGGCCGTGCCAGAGGATGAGCCCTGGACACTGACGCAGGTAGAGGAGGTCTAGGTGAGAGAGTCTGAGGTAGAGTAACAGTTCTAGTTGCCGAGATGAAGCGGACGGACTAGAACTGTCAAGATAGGAGCCAGCTTACTAGTTGCCGAGATGAAGCGGACGGACTAGAACTGTCAAGATAGGAGCCAGCTTACTAGTTGCCGAGATGAAGCGGATGGACTAGAACTGTCAAGATAGGAGCCAGCTTACTAGTTGCCGAGATGAAGCACACGGACCAGTAAGCTGATAAGGCTAGGTGCAGCTCTAGTTGCCGAGATGAAGCGGATGGACTAGAGCCGGGAAATTACACTGGTTGCCGAGATGAAGTGGATGGACCAGTGTAACCGTTAGGAATTAGGTTACAATCTTAGTTGCCGAGATGAAGCAGATGGACTAAGATTGCTGGAGAAAGGGAGAGGAGATAGGCCATCGTCTCAGGTGTGTGTACAGAAATAACAACTTTTGCGAGCATAGATTGGCAATGAACTTCTCTATCTCAAGCAGTGTATACGCCACCTGTGCCATGTCTGGACCCTTTTTTTTATTTTCTAAACCTCTTTATTTATATATATTAACAATTACAGATATATAATATAATCAAATTACATATTGACTTCATTTGCCGTATGGCAGTATAAGATGAGTCACAGGGTCCGCTGAAGGCGGTTATGTCTAGACCCTGGAAAGGTTGTGGATCTTTTTATTGCTAAGTATTATGTACAGAAATTATTAATATACAAAAATGACAATGTCTTTTTACAAAATGAAGTGATTTATAAATTTGAGAGCTTTGGTGAGGCTCGAGGTGGAGCGCTCTGGTGAGTTGTGGTTCAACCACTTGCTCCCTCTCGCTACAACCTACTGTTATCACAGTTTCACTTATTATAATTATTTAGTTTAGAATGTCTGTTTCACTGTATTACTATATCAACATGGAATGTATTGTTGATATAGTAATAGAGTTTATAGCCTACAATAGTGTGATAACCAATGTTGGCTATGTGATTAAGTTGATTGATCCTTGAGAATGGTCAGAATGGCTGAAGAACTAACAAACAAACCTGTCTCAAACAAGATATTTTATTATATATAAATTAAATATTGCATTTTTGATAAGTATATAGCATGCAACATTTAAAAATAAAATAAAAAAAAATAGTTATAGTTATAAATTAAATTTAACACATTAAGTGCCACAAGACAAAAGAAATTTTGATTTTTTGCCTAAAATTCCATCTTGTTATATAAATTTGGTTACGTAATAAAATTTTAAATTGGAAAATAAACTGATTTCTTTTAGTTGATTCAAGAGAAAGTTTGCACAATGGAACAAGATATGGACCAATGATTAGTCCGGATAGGTACAATAGGAGGCATATTTGGGCAATAATGAAAATTTACAGATCTGGTTAAAATCTCATCAGCAAGTTTGATGAATTATTAGGCAGTAAACTTAATAAACGCATTAAAGAAAATTCTGATAAATCACTACTTCAACAATGCTCATCCGAAGAAAAGTATATTTAGGGTTCTTTCAAATTACTTTAATATCATACAAGCAATAAAAAGTAGCAAACAACTAGCAAGATGAGGAAATAAAACAAAATAAAAAGGAGTGATCAAATTGTATTCCAATATTGGTATTGGATCAATAGTCGATACATTATTGGCAATGATCATAAAATTTTGTGTCAGCAATTAGAAGTAACTATTTTATTTTCCAGTACATATTAGAACAAGATAGACAAAACTGTGGCCCGGCTCTACTTACAGAAGCCGAGGCTGGATTTAAATTTTGGGTGGCTTAAGAATTTTTGCTACTCCCTCTTCATATCATCAGAAGATGGGGACAGGTCGGATAGCCCTTTTTCTCAAGAAAACAATCTTTATGATTATAACTTTAATTATATTGCATAATAACATTATTTATGAGAATAACGTGCAAACCAAATTTTTATGTTTTGAGTTTAAACTTAATTATTTTAAGTAAGTTACATTGCCCAAAATAATATTGGAAATAAGTTTAATACTCTATAGCTATCAAAACATAAATAAATAAATGGATTAAACATCAATTTACAATTTAATTATTGACAATTTAATATTAATTATTATTATTATTAAGTATTTATTATTATGAGTGTAGAGAAGCTGAGAAAAATGCCGAAAACATACTCCAAACATGCAAGCTTTTTTCCGAGCAAAGGAGACTTATGTGCCCCTCTCCAACTGAGGTGCAGATAAAGCTCTATAGAAGCCTGGAGGACCTCAGAGGAAGAAGCATTTATTATTATTATTATTATTATTAAGTAGTCTCAATTTTTTAAGAAACTTTGTGGCATGGTCCATTTACGCGATATATAATTCTACAAAGTACAATTGCTGTTTGAGACCATTGTGGCACTTAGCGTGCTAAACAAAGTGAGAGTATTTTAAAAAATGCTGGTGAGCTAGTGAATTTAAAGTGGTATATAAATGCACCTCAAAAGCTGGTTTCTTTACCACTTCGATGCACACTCCATCTCGCCCTGAAGCATGCACAATAACAAAACAAAGCCACAACTATTTTAAAAGTCATTAATAATGGCCATAAAAAAAATTATTGCTCTAATGTTATAGAAAATAAACATACACAATGCTTGAATGGCTTTGGGTGTTCCATGCACTGTATTATTCCACCTTTCATTGAAAAAGTGCATAATTGTGATGAATTGTATTTTAAACATTTATTTCATCTACAATTAATTTGAATAAAATGAAATTATGAAGAACATGTGTTAATGATTAATTAATGGCATTGACCTGAGTCAGGGTTTTGACGCTGCTATCAATGCTTGCCTGAAGTCTACCTGGGGCAGTCTGAGAAGGTAACCTCCATGGAATTCCTATATAATTACCAATTACCAACTAAAGTCTTTAGTTTACATATAATTTGGCTGTGCCAGACAAAATACGATTGATAAAAAATTATAAATGCTTCTTAGATGTAAATTCTATAATGAATGTGTTAACCCCTTTAATGTGTTTTCAGTACAAACATTTAATAACTACAAAATGATTTTATAATTTTCGAGAAATATATCTGTTTAAATAGAATAGTTTGAACATCAGTTTATGTGATCAGTTCAATTAGTCGAGTCTACTGACTGTTATCTTTGGGCAAACATTCGTCAAATCATCATAGCGAATTAAAAAAGCTGAATTGGGAAGTTTTTAGACCGGGAGAGATGTAACCTTGAGCATTTCACTCATATTGGGAAATAAACGTCAATATTTTCCAGTATTTCATCTGCTTTGTTTTGTTTTTTTTGTCTACCTTCTGTTGACCCTTTGATGTTACCACCCCACCTACCTCATATCTTTAACGAAATCTGGACTCTTCAGCCCCTGATAGAAGAGCTACATTTTATAATTTGAATTTCAAATTGCATTGAAAATAATCATAAATATTTTTGTTATCATCACATCTATTTATTTTAAAATAGTACAAATCATCTACTATGAGATAAATGCTGACAGGACACCTCTTAGGGAACAAAAAAGCTGGGTTAATAATCTGCACACCTGGTTTGGCTTCAAAAAAAGAAATGTCCATTTCTGGAATATTCTATCCAGTGCATAAGTCAGAATATTGAACAGAAAATTCAATAATTGTAAAACTTTATTTAGCAAGTATAGTCAGGTAAAAATATTTGAATACGAATAAATATTTTATTTAATTTTTTTTTTTGTTGAGGTCAGTATATTTAAAACAAGTTATAATACTTTTCTATTGTCCTTGCTTTTTGTTAAAATTATGTTTGAGAATTACTACAAAGAGATGCAATCTGGTTTAGTTATTCCATAAAAAAGTTCCTAAATATGTGCCACTCATAAGCTACACTATACCTAGTAACTGTTTTAGATAAGTTACAAGTGTCTAATATTGTTTGATTATATTATTGAAATCATTCCTGTTTTATAAAATTATTATAATTATAT
>NW_027109576.1:307193-319597 GCF_000696795.3 Halyomorpha halys
CCCCCCGTATTGTTTTTGTTTTATGTAAGTCTCCTGTACTTTTTTAACTGTATATTTTATGTATTTTTTAAAAAAATTTTATTCTTGCCATTGTTACTTATTTTTTATTCTTATCATTGTTTATTCAAGTTTATTTTATATTGATACTATTTTATGTCTTCCTTCCTTTTATTTATATGTAATTTCTTATCACCTTATTTTTACATAATATTTATCCTAGCTTAAATTACCTTATTGGTGTAATATTATCAATCTTTTTAGCCCTGATGAAGCCCTGCAAAGTGAGGTGAAACGTCGGACATTAAAATAGTTATAAACTATTTGTTCTTTTTTTTTACTGCAACCCTGACCATCTTCTTATATTTATTTATTATAATTATTGATTTATATTGAAAAAAAAATTTTGGTTGATGTCCCACAATGTGCCCCAATGGAGCAAAACGATGGGTACTCCTGTAGTATTCCCATATTCAAGATAAGAATATTTCTAAGTTTTTTGTTTGTTTTTTAGGAATGAAATAGATACTCAACATTTCTTATAAATATTTATACATAAGCCATTCAGCCTCCACAATTAAAAACTATTTTATGTCTGAGCAGAACATGATAATAATTAAATATAAGATGTTATAACTTCTCTAATCTCTCATTTGTATGCATCTAATATTAACCATAGCTTACTTGACTTACAATATTTTTAAAAATATTTAAAAAAAATTAATACAAACCTGCAGGAGGAAGTTTAGTCCTGATAGGAATTAAATCTGGCAAAATCCAACGCTGCAAGTCATCATCCCATCGGGCCTCTGATTTGATCGCTTCAATGTTACTTAAAAAAATTAATTCAAATGAATATTAAGAATATTTTGGAATTATTATTGTATAATTTTATGTACTATCTTAAATGTATGAGAATATATTTTTACAACAAAAGGGAGATAAAGTAAATTTGAAAACTATGAACTCTCAAATCATCTGAAAATAACAAAATTTTAATTGTTGAGTATTTAACATCCATTTTTTTAATATCTGTATTAAACTCTTCATTATTCAAACTCTAAAATTTACTAATATCAATAGTTGTAATTTAAAATAAAAATATAATTTTTATTTCTGAAAAATTTTTTATTTTTAACCCCTTAACGCATAGTTTAAAAAAAAAATCATTTTTTTAATGCAAAAAAACATTGTCTTGGCAATAAAATAAAAATATCAAAATTTTTATTTTAATTTTGGATATTGGTCATAATACCTAGCTCCCTATATAAACATAGGATAAAGTTGTATTAGAGGATTATTACAGAGAATAAATCATTGTTATTTATTTTATTATTATCACATTGTTATTTTCTTAAAAAATTGTTTATAGAGATAATCCAAATTGTTATTTTCGATTCTCTATAATATATTCGAGTGTGGAAAAATAAAGCAGCATAAAATACAACACTTCTTGAATTATCTTCAGAGTGTTTGGCCTGTTTAATGTGCTCGAATTAACTCGTACAAGTTAAGGGGTTAAACAAAGTAGTTTCATTCTTATCTGGCATTGTCAGTCTCATTATAAGGCCTGATATCTGAAACTATAACATAATTAAATCTACACCTTAGTAATATCATCAAAAAGTTATGGTTTATGACCTAAGATGTCTGGAGCAGAATTTACTGAGAATCTTCCTAGTGATCCATCAACATAACATTGCATTTAAGAATTATAAAATGACTCCTAATCATATCATTTTCCTTATGAAATTCCCATCCTTCCTTTTACCATCATTTATATTTCTTTTCCATTTTTATATTACCTTTTAATCATTTCCATGGCAACTTTTTTATTAAAAAATTTTTAAACAAGTTTCCTAAATATTTTAAAATGCCTCCTATGTCTGAATGTAAATATTTTAGAACTATTTTTTTTTCTTTGATCCCGTTTTACATTAAGACTTTAAAGCCCTAGTTTGCTAATTACCACTCTAAAGGAATAAGCTGTCAAAGGAATACACAATATTATTTGTATATCTCCATGTTCGATGTCTCAGCATTCATATGGTGTTTTTAAATAGGCAAGTAAATTATGTATTCAAATAAAAATACTTATTTTTACCTGTAATTATATTGATTCTTCAAAGTTGGAATAATTTTTTCTAGAATTTGGTTATCTAGTTCTATTTGACGATTCAGCCTCCTTATAGTTTCCAAATAATCAGTCCTTTCAACTTCGAATTCACTTTGTAAGTCTGTTATTTCTCTCTCCAGTGATTTAATCTGTAATTTAATGATAAATTATACAATAATGTAATGTTTTCAAAGAAACAAGAATGTACATAATGCATTAGTGGAAAAGGGAAAATAATCTGTAATATGACATTTTCAAGAAGTAAAAGTGGCAATGAAAAAAAAACGATATGCAGATATTGTATGATTATGAAAAGTCAATAATACCACAGATTTGAGAATAAATAAGTTATCTCAAAAAGTAATAACTAATGAATAAATGAAGAGCTCCCACTAAAAAGTTTAAAACTA
This sequence comes from Halyomorpha halys, assembly GCF_000696795.3. NCBI lineage: Eukaryota > Metazoa > Arthropoda > Insecta > Hemiptera > Pentatomidae > Halyomorpha > Halyomorpha halys. The sequence continues at coordinate 309,717 of NW_027109576.1, forward strand.
AAATTTCTTCAACCTTTTTTTTTTCCTGTGTGGCATTGGTTTATTCCATATACCAAAAAATTAATTACCTGTATTTTATGTGTTTCTGATATTATTTATTAAGTTAAATATATGTGATTTACTAATATACTATACCTAAACTATATCTGTTATAATATCATAAACAATATTTTGATTTGTATCTAGATCTTTGCAAAATATTTCTTGTTGTTTTTGATATAATTGATATTCAAGTATAATATATTTAAGGGTCTCGTTACTGCTACAAGTTTTGCATTGAAAAGTTTCATTTATGTCTATTTTGTGGGGGTAGTTATTGCAAATACTATGATTTGTCCTAAGTCTAAAATAAGTTTTTATGATGTCTTTCCCTATGTTTGCTTGTACCATGGTTTTCGACTTATATGAGGAAATATATTTTTATAGAACTCCCCAGTGGGGATCTCCTGATATTGTTTTCCCAGTTTTATTTAATCATTTTAAAATAATCGGTGTAAGGCTATTTAGTATTTACCAGCTGACCAATTGATATGTAAATGCTGATTTGGAAACCTTTTAAGAAAAAAGTCTGACCTTTGACCCAATTAACATATTTTCATTTTTGGCATATAAGAACCTTCATTAAGCATTAAGAATTGATTGATTGATTGATTGATTCATTCATTGTTAAATTTATTAGTAGCACCTATCAAATTAGGTTATAAAAAAGCATTTTATGCTAAAAAATTATCTCATTAAACTTTCAAATATTCACAATTATAATACCTTGTGTCGATATTTCTTCAATGTTTCACTTTTCGCTGTTAATTGGTCATGCATGTCATCATACATGCCCAAGACGAGGCTGTTATTTTCTTCTTTAGCCAATATTTCGGCTAGAGCATTTAGTTTCTTTTCAGCTGCTCGTTTTCTTCTAGCTCTTTGTTCTTTTAACCCCGGATCTCCAGCTTTTTCCCCTCCAACCAATGTGCGTTGGAGTTTCACTAACCTATTGACATGTAAATGCATATAATGTCATTAAAGTATAGTTTTAATCACAAATAAAATTACATGAAAAAAAATTGTAAATGAATATATATTAAAAATATTGAAACAGGGCGGGAATTAATGAATTTTTTTTTTAAATGGGAATTAATGAAATAAATATACATATATTTTACTCTTTTAAAAGACACTCACTGCTCCTATAACTAAATTCTAATAATTATATTATGTTTTGAACATTTTATCATGCTTTAATTATTTTTTTAATTTACACTATTCATAAACAGGTAATTTATTTTTCAGTGAAGCCTTAAGTTATCAGATGTTAGCCTTATCCTAATAAAATAGTTGTAACAAACAAAGTAGATAAAGGGTACCAAAAAAGTTTATAGTTATTGCATAACATGGATACAAGAAGAAACTCAAGTAGTTTACCATAGCAACGTACATATTACCATGTCCTGTTAGGGATTTCTTACTAATTTTATTTACGGTTGCTATGGATGATTATTGTTGTACTTGATAGGACTTGTGGAAAAAATAACTGGAATAAATAATAACAGTGGAAATATATATAAAATAAAAAAAGAAACAAATATTTTTAAAGTGAAAAAGAAAATAAATTCTTTTATTGACATTAATTTGTTTATTTCCAACAAATATTGTATTATTTCACTCAAAATCATATAATGAAATCAGTATCTTCCCATTTATTTGTCCAGATGAACTTGGCTTCATAAAAGAACAAATATTTTCTTTTTCTTCATGTTAAATACAAACATTTATTAATATATGTATTTTATTCTTGCTTACAATTTCACAAAAAATCAAAATCAAAAATTTTTTTTGCATTTTCAAATTTTTTATAGGTTTTATAGTTATTAGTTTATAGTTTTTTTTATAGTTATTGCTTTGGTTAGAGATGATTTATAATTTTCGCTTTCAAAACATGATGACAAAATGACCAAATAAATCAATATTTAACAGAACGAGGATTGATAGAGAATATTAATAAGCTACACTTTAAACTTTATAATAGCAATATATAGTAATTATTATTATTATTATTTATATATTATATTATTATTATTATATATTATATAACTTACCAAAAAAAGTAAAATAAAGCTTACAGTATTTATCAATAATCTCATATTTATATCGCTGTCCATATTTACTTTTATTTCAGATTTATATTTCATTACATAAAGTAAATACTGCATTCTAAACTTGAAGTATTAATAGGATTAAATAAATATATTTCAAAATATCTTTTAAACAATAATTGGATTCGTGTAATAATGATGAAAATTAGGAACTTATTCTAATTCACATACCTGGCAAGGATTTCTTGTTGAGAAAATTTTGAATCAGCATTTTTATCGAGCCTAAAAAGGAAATAATTAACAACATAAAAAGAAATTCTTGTACATTATAGTACAATTGGTATACAATTGAACATTAATATACTAAACCTAGGCCAGATTTTTATTTTCTCATGAATCTTAAAATTTTTATTAGAAAGAAACTTTCTGAGTATGTTATGAATACAAATATACATTTAACACATTAATCTTTGATCTTTTTTATTTTAGTACAAAATTGATTTAAAAAAAAAAGTCCTGTGGATAAAAAATATGAAATATATACTAAGTGATTTGATTCCTAAAAACAAATAAATGATGCGACTGAGTTGGATACATTTTCAAATAACAAGGAAATTATGCACAGTTGATCATCTCAATGATTAAGACATATTTAAAATTCAGATTATGTTTCATACCAATACTTGAGACAATATTGAAAAGAATGTAGCCATTTTCTAAAAGTATTACTACAAAAGGAACTGGTACAACTGACAAGTAAATTCTCAGTCTCAGCTTTGTGATTGGGTTAAAGAATGACAAAATGAGCATTATATATTTCATAACTAGATAACAATAAATTATTAGAATCTCAAAGTGAGAAGGATATTTTGATATTAAGGATTATAATAATATAAAAATAACATCATTCACATTCAGGAGGTCAATCATTATTAAAAGAACTGTTACTAAAATAACACCAAATTTGGAGAATTACCACATATGTACATTTTTCCTTTATATACCATGCCTATTTTGGTCTACTATGCATCTCAGCTAGTTATTAGCTGAATCAATTAACAGTTTTTCTATTGTAATAAGGTTTTAGTTATGCCACCATTATGATGAGAATACAATTAATTTTAACTTAGAATAAAACATACTTGTTTATTGAACAAATCTTCATTTCTATCAGTAGATAATATGTCAATATTATACCTGTTAATTTCCTCTTCCTTATTATTTCCTTCTTCTTTACGTTCTGTTCCAGCATCAACAATAGTTATCGGCTCTTGTTTGAATACAGACTGATTGAATGGAAAAACTATAATTAGAATTATATATCAAGATAAAATAATATGTACACTCTAATGATATAATTATTACCTTATTATTTATCTGTTGAATTTGATTTTCATATTGATTTTTTAGAGTTTCAAACTCTGCCTGCACTTGAATTTTCGACATGTGCATCTCTGCGAACTGAGATCGTAATGCTGCTAATTCCCTTTCATACTCCAGCCGCACTTTATCCCTTTCTTGTTGTAATAGCACCTCATCAACTGTTAAATAATTGTTTATTTAAACCATTTCTCCAAAGTCTACGGAAATATTTTGGATGACAATTGAATGTTTTAAATATGATTAACAACAATCGGTAACATGAATGTTATCACCCAAGAAGATAGGAAAGTATAATAGTGTTAAATTGATTGTAATTAAAAGTTTTAATAATAATGTAAAGAGTGACAAAATAGGGTCACTTTGACTGAAATTGGTGACCTTGGGAGAAAAGATTTAAAATTATTGATGTAGTGTAAATTTGTATGTAAGATTGTCCTTGAGGATAGCTAAACAGGCCGAAACGTTAGACTTTTAAAGAAATAAAGAGTGTTTTGAGACTTAATGACTTACGACTTAATTGGATACAATTTATTTAATTTAAACTTAATTTTCATGTAATTATCTTAACCAATGAAAGATAATGGAAGAAGACAGTTAACTGTATAAAGTAGATACTAGAAAGATAGTCCAGGTGGCGGTCAATAAAGGTATCAAAATAGTAAAAGAAAACTATTTTTTATTAACCAACGTTTTTCTCCACTTTGCAGGGCTTCATCAGGGCTAAATGTAAAATGTTTCTGTCAGTTTACCTAGACTAGCCTAGGAAGTGTGGAAATTTTTCTATGCCTGAGTTTCCCCTATTTTCTCAGTCATTCGCTGTGTTTCAATTTGAAAGGTAATCCCTATGTTTATTGTTTATTTTCATCAATTTTCTTAATATTTCCCTTTTACATCTACTCTCACCTATCTCACCTATACCATATCTACTTCACCCATCTGCTCTATCTTTTACACCAACCTCTTTACCATATTTATAACTAATTTTAATGAGTAGTCTCCGACAATTTATTAGTCTAGATCTGTATTTAGCTGTATGTAACTTTTATCACACCTGGTTATATTTATTAGTAACTTGTTTCCAGTCTACCTACATGTATACTTTGTTATATTGATTCTTTTTTATATACTTTATAAACATAACAATTGTTTTGAAATGTTTTTATTTTCATGTTTTGTTAACTCTAAAATCTTGTCTTTCATTTAGCCATGACGAAGACCTGAAAAGTGGGGCGAAACGTTGGTTAACAATAAATAGCTTTCTTTTACTATTTTTGTACTTTTAGACCGCCACTCGGACTATCTTCCAACAATCTATATGGCCTATCTATATAACTTATATTATTTTTTGGTTGTACAATCTATTGATATTTAAATAAATGTTTTGGGTTGTAAAATAAGTTCATAGCGTTTTTTACTGGTGATTTCAATAAAAACTTCAGAAGGAGACAGGTTTTGATAATTTAAAATAATATTTATATAACTTCAGAAAATCCAGACCAGTGTTCAGCCTAGCCTTTAGTTTTTATTTCAAACAAATAAAAAGCTTCCCCATTGTTTATTTTAAAAAAAGGTGGTAAAATAGAAAATAATGCAGTACATAACTAATCCTGTTCAAGGAGCTATTTTATCAATTTTTACCACTAAAGTCATGATCATCAATTACAGTAATTTCTTTTGAGATCAAAGATTTTAACATCAAATAAGGGTCATAAAATGTGCTATTAATTTAAGTTGATTTATTGTAATTCTAATTTTAAATAAAAATATCATTCTTTTTTAAGAATCTAAAAAATAATGATATGAATACAGTAAAATGTATTTACCGACTGCTGTCATTTTAGGTGTTGTGAGCATTGACTTCAGTTTCTCTATTTCTTCTTGATACTTCCTCAGCATGGCATCTTTCGGATCTTCATTTATCTGAGGTTTGTTACAAATATTTTTAGCCCGATTGGCATAGCGGAGGGTTGATAATGTCTCATCATAGTTATTATCAGCTGGCGAAAGACATGCTAACATGAGTGTTTTAGTATTTCCTCCAAGTGAATCCTATTAAAAAAAAAGTCGAGAAAGTTAATTTTCTTTGTGCAAATCAACATAAATTAATAATTATTTTAAAAATTGTACTTGTGAAATACACTTTAAAACCATTTTAAAAAAATTAGGATTCTAAAATATTTATAAAATTAATCAATTATGGATTAAGAAATAGAACCACTGATAATTCCAAATTAATTGTTTGATGAAATTTCAGTTTAATACACTGAGATTACATTGCCTCTTTCATTTTGGCTATAATCAAACTTTCTAAATTGTTCAATCACCATGCTTTACAATTATTCCATATAAATCTTGTTGAAGTAATTGATGTATTTTTAAAATTTTTCATATTTTTAAGACTTATTTTTTTGTTCCATAATGTCAAAATTATCCTTTTAGTGACCACACATTCTAAAAACCCATGAATTAATCTTTATCAAAAACATAATTAAAATATAATAACAATTATACTTATGGTTATATCTAGGTTTTTAAAAATACATAAATTAATAAAATTTAATTCATAGTTTATTAATAATAAATATTTTATTTTTTGTATTTTTAAATTGTACCTGTGTTGTATACTAGTTAAAATAAATATTGCAAAAATGATTTTTTTTTATTTTATTGTTTTTTCTTTGCTTTTTGTTTCATTATTAATAGATATAATACAGTGTCCTTTTTTTAACCAAGTTACATTTTTTTTGTTTTTCGTTCTGTAGTCAACTTTTGTAATTTGCAAAATATTATTATTTTTCCTTTGCTTTTTGTTTCATTATTAATAAATATCATAATACAGTGTCCTTTTTTTAAAACTAAGTTTTTTTTTGTTTTTTTTATGATCTATAGCCAACTTTATTTTTTGTACGAGGAGAAGATGGTTGGGGGTGCGGTCAAAATGAAACACAAATAAATTGATTTAACTCATTTAATCATGCCAACGTTTTGGATGCATGGCATCATGGAATGACTTGGCAGTTGGATATCAAGCTAACAGCCCTGATGAAGGCTAGAAACTCTAGCTGAAACGTTGGCATGATTAGATAAGTTAAATCATCTTATTTGTGTTTCATTTTGACCATACCCCCAACCATCTTCTCCTCGTACAAGTCATCCATGGACAACTATCTCTCATAATTGCAACTTCATTTTTGTTTGTTTTTTCTCAACTGTACCTATTTCACCCTCTCTACTCCACTCTCATTTATCTCATATTTCTCTTTTCCAGTGATCCATCACAAATATTCAGTTTATTATACAATTTTTATTTAAATTTACAAATTAATCAAATGCTAAAATTTACAGTATCCATACATAAAAAAAATATATATATATATATACACAATAAAACAAGAAAGTTATGAATAAATAAAATATAGAAATAAATTAAAATAAAATAGAAATAGCAGTAGTAAAGTAGTAGTAATAGCAAAGTTAAAAAGAAATAATTATGTTAAAGAATAATTTTAATATTTAAAATAAAAATTATTAGTAATTTTCAGCGTCTCCTTTATATACATTGCACTAAAATAGATTGAAATTTAATTAAAATCCAATTAATTAGTTGATAATTAAAGTTTAAATATAATATTTATCATATTATTATTTATTGAAATAATATCACTTTTATCATTTAGTTACAAAAAAGGACTGTTCCCATGCACCCTATAATAAAAATTAAATCAGGCCAAAACCAGCAATGTAATCTTAGGGCATTAAAATAAAGTTTTGTTATAATTTTAATCAAAATTAATTTGAAGTTATTAGTTTTCCTATTCCTTAATGAATAATTGATTAATTTTATAAAGAAAATTTTGTAGAATTTTACATCTACTTCTCACTATGTTCCAAAAAATTCTTACATTAAAGCTAAATGTGATAAATCTTAAAATTCTGTGAAATACTGAAAGTGCTACTTATTGAAATTGAAACATTGTGTCATGGATTAAAGTTTATATGTATTGAACAGACCCGTTACTTAGGACTACATCTCGACAAACGACTGACATGGAATCCTCATACAAGACTAAAAAGACAAGAAACTGCTCGTAGATTCCGACTATTGCAACATTTACAAGACAAACGGTCTAAATTGCCAATCCATTACAAAAGACTGATCTACATGACTATTATAAGGCCTATCTGGACATACGGAGTTGAGCTTTGGGGCTCCACTAAACCATCAAATTCCTCCAGAATCCAATCCTTACAGTCCAAAATCCTTAATGCTCCTTACTTTGTCACAAATCAAGTCATCCATCAGGACCTCAATATTCCATATGTTGCCGATTTGGCCAGAACCAGATACCGTTCCTTCCATAATAAACTTCTCAACCACCCAAATCCACTTGTTTCTAACCTGGCTTCTCCTTCATTACCTAATAATCCTCCTAGGCGTCTGAAAAGAAGATGGCCTCGAGATCTTCTCCTCTAGAAATGTTTTTGGAGTTCTATCAATGGGTAGATTCTCCACATGTTTTTATCATGTCACTATGTCACCTACAGCAAATTTACTTGTTGTATATATGTGTATACAGTTGTAAATATCAATAAATAAATTATTAAAAATAAAAAAAAAAAAATATGTATTGAATATTACAAGAAAGTTAAATAATGAAATCATAATTATGTTGGTGTTCTGATAGACTTTTCAATGTAATTTAGTAAATGGATTGGCCCTTTTCCCTCATTGACATCCAATTGACAGTTTAATGAAACAAGTTGACTTCGCAAAAGCTAAGAGCTATGGAAAAAAACAAACTATCCTGAGAGTCTGTTGTCTATTCAATTGAGTTAGTGAAAAGATTTGTGATCCCTCTGTGATTTTATCTCATGAATGACGTGCTGTGATCATAAAATCGTGAAAAATTTATTTTAATTACGATGCATGTTTTGCTAATTTGAAATACCTGAAGAAGCCTAGTAAGCTTAGAATCTCTATAAGGTATATGCTTCGCTTTACCATCAACTAAAGCTGATATAACATTCCCAAGAGCGGAGAGTGACAAATTTATTTTGCTTGCTTCCTTTAATCTGTCTCCCATAGCACCTAGAGAAAAAAAATATCATTATAGATACTTGTTGTTTATAATATTCAAATTTTCTGAAAATTAAATTATCAATATCACAAATGACAGGGAATACAGCCTTTATATTTTAGTAATATTTTTTAAATATTATCACATAAATTGTAGCAATTATTTATTATTTGGATTTAATCAGTTTGAATATAAAAGTTATCAGATTCTGACTAAATCTTCAAATCTGTAGCGCCATTGCTACTATTTGCTGGTCACCACTCTAGCTGCCACTAGAACTGTTATGGGCTAATATGATGTGACCTAACTGCTGACATGAACTACAATCATCAGAAAAACATTGTATATTCATAAATGCATTATTTCCTGTGAATATTTTTATTTTATACATGTAATTCTCATAGAATCCTCTGATCCAATGAGAGCTGACATCTTAAGTGTAGCATCCCTAGAGGGTGTTTTTAAACCCAGAGTTGTCACGAGCACAAAATTGACAAACCAAGATAATCAACTCCAACAGTTTCATAGCAGTAAGCTCAGACATACTGTGAGGCATACTTCACTTTAACGAGTGAAAACAGACCACATACTCATAACTCTTGATCCAGAGAAGGCTGGATTTCTCCACTTTCTTATATCTTACTCCTAAGCTGTCTCCATTCTTTCACTAGAATCTACTGAGGACACCTGTAGAAGTGAGGCTTCCCTCTTGACTGTAAACGAATACCTTACAGAGAGTAGTATCTGTTGCTGCAAGAACCTAAAGTAAATACCTTTAAGACTAACTATCCCCTACACAACCATAAGTGAACACCTTATGGAGTGGTGTTTCCATCCTTTTATCTTTCTAACAATTAACCTCCTATCCAGCATACCTTATTTATTGAACATGATTAGTCAAAGCATCGTAATGTAGGGTACCTCATCTCATAAATTAGTTCTTTAACAAAATTATACTTTTACCTAACTCACAATAAAGATCAAAAACTTATATATTCAATAACATCCATTTAAAAATTTTACAGGGAAATTTGCAGTGTTGAATTAACTTACCTGTTTTAGTTTGCCTTTCACTTCCAGCCAAATCAACCAAACTCAATTTCCCTTTCCTTACTAAGCCATCAAGATCCCCAGAACCAGTTGTCATCATTTCAATACTTATACTAAATATCGAGTGGCTCCTTGAAGAATCTGCATTCATCAGTGTGGCACCTGTTGATCGGTTGGCCCATCCCTTGCTCATTAGATTTTCACAATCTGCTACAGACCCAGCTGCATGCCAAGTCAAATCTGAAAACATCAAATCAGTGTTATATATATATTATAATAA
>NW_027109576.1:320243-336786 GCF_000696795.3 Halyomorpha halys
GAATCTGCTCAACGTGGCCTTGATTCAACGTACCGCCATCTTGGTTTTTGTTTTATATCACGAAGTTATTATAAACAATGAAACTTGGTTAGCTTGCTTTTTGGATAAACAAAACAAATTAACAATCTTAAAATGATACATAAAATAAAACATATTAAAAACCCTTTATACATCAAAATATATTATTTACTCAAAAAGAGCATATTACAATATGCATGCAATATTATACATGTAAACACCCTCAACTCTTAGAAATAAAGTCTTGGATGTTGGTAATTAATAGAGAACATAAATGAACAATCCATTTTATGAAAAAATTTCATGTATGATATTTTAGTCTTACAAACAAAGCTTATTGGGAAATTTTCTCCTTAGATGAATAGCATCCTATCATTACCATCTTCACTGTAAAGGCCTGTGACCAGGGCTCCATGATCCATGGGGCCTCCTATGATCGACAGAATTACTACTAAACCAAGCAGCAATTAATTTTGGCCATTTCTTCAACCAATGAAACAGCCTGTTTACAACTTTATTTAGCTGTTAGTATTGTGCTTCTTAAAAGTTGCGACAATCTTTATAAATTGGGAAAACAACAGTCCCCTCAGAAGTTGCCCTGGCCAGTACCAACATTATTCCATGGGCCTACTGGGCCCCCTTACTGTAATCAATAAATTAAAACGAATTAGGAATTAACCAAGAAGTATATTTGCTTCTAGAAAGATTGAGCAGGTTATCACTGATGTTGATAAAAACTGTTGTACTTAAATTGACTTTCAAGAAGTAATTCATGATTTATCATCTATTTACCTATTATTTGCTAATAAAAAATCAAGAAATGTCCCCCTTGTAAATGTTTTTCATTTTAATTTTTGTTGCTTTTCAAGTATTAGATAAATTAATGATTTTAACTAGTATGTTATTTATAGCCAAAAGTTGTTCAGAAAATAATTTGAAGAGTCCCTTTGGCCTGCTTCTTGTTGTGGAATTTAGGGAGGGTTTTATAAACAAAGACAATGAGAGTGTGTTTTCACCAATAGACAGGCTGTCCCATGCCAGAGCAGTGTCGCCATCTGCTGTTTTATTTTCCAACCAAATTAATAAAACCTATTTTCTACAAAACTTCTCACCTTACTCATATTTACTTACATGTTTTGTAATGTAATGATTTATTACATTGACTTGAAAATTTTATTCATTGAAGAAAACCTACCTTGAACATAAACTCCTCTATCAGCACTCTCTTTTAGATCTAGTTTTTTTTTTATATCTGGTCCTAATAGATCACGTATTTCCTCATTATATATTTCTAGGTAGGATGCTAATACAAGGTATTTGACATCTGGAGTTACAGAAATGGCTTCAAAAATATGCTCAAAAGATCTTGGTATAATTCCTCTTTGAGTGGGTGGTTCTGGAATTCCTTGCATTGAAAAACTTTTCCCACAACCAGTTTGTCCATATGCGAAAACAGTACCATTGTATCCCTCAAGCACACCCTAAAAAGTATTATCTTATAGATGAGTTGCATTATTAAGAGCAGATAAGGGAATCAATACAATACCTCAATTAGTGGATAAACACTTTCATTATAAATTTGTTCAGTTGTTGAATTCATGCAATAAACACCATCAAAACTAAATGTTTTCGGAGGGGCAGAACTATCATCCGGGTTCATGATAGAACATGATCCTCCTCCAGAGTCTAATACGACCACACTCTAAAAAAATAAAATTTATATAAACTCTAAAAAAACTGCTTACTAATATATGTAATAAAAGTATTAAATATTTATGATATTAAAAAAATAGTAAATAGTTCGACTTAGTTATCAATATAAACTTCAAAGAAACACAAAGAACAGATTATCAGTTCCAACCAGTACTTGCCAATTGGTGTCATTGGAATCCTAAAAATTGGACCCAGATTCCAATCTGGTTATTAGAGGGAAATGTAATGTTTCAATTTGACCATTAGAGGATTAACTCTGATAACTGATCTAATCATGGAGCTGACCACTTTGGAGCACACCCAATGTCTATGAAATGGGTATTTTACCCTTCAATGAGTTGAAGGAACTGTATAGCCATCTTTTCAATTAGTGGAATTCAGAGAATATATTAGAATAAACGTTATTTATAGACAAATATTTTTGTCCATTATAGCTTGTAATATTTGTGGACAGAGTAATATGAGAAACTAAACTAAGGTGCCCAAAACTAAAAGTAGGAATTTAGAAAATGTATCCTGTATATATCCAGAATTTAGTATTTAAGGATGACGTTCTAATTACTGCAAAAAACAGAGGAGCCTTGCAAGAAGCACTATTTGCATGGGAGGAAGCTCTGAGCCTAAAATGGAATGACCATTAACCCAACCAAATTTAAGTGCATGGTTGTATCTAAAAATGATAGTAGGGAACAAAGTAATGTGATTTATAGAGCCTCCAATCTGGAACAGGTTGATGTGTACTAATATCTTGGAGTCAAAATTACTAATGATGGGAGGTTGGATTCCGAGATAAACCAGCGCATGGGGAAAGCAACAAATGTGTACCATCAACTCCGTAACGTACTAAAGGAAGTGAAATTGAAAACAAAGATGACGGTGTATAAACATGTCTTTATATCTACGCAGCTGGAACCAGCCCTACTCTACGCAGCACCTATGCTGACCAACATAGCACCCACAACGGCCAAGAGGATTTGAAAGTTTCAGAGGGGTATATTCAGACGTATCATGAGGCATACTTCACTTCAAAGAGCAAAGACGGACCATTTACACACGACTCTCGAACTACTCACTGTGACAGAATTTATCTCGTGGAGGTACATCAGATTTGTTGATAGCTTCCAGTACTGTACGAATCCCGTATTCAGGACACTGCCACCGACAGGACGGCCACAAAGATGGCAGACACACATAAACAGCCTCAATTTAGACTAAGGACAGCTAACTGACATACTCTTGACTCAAAAAACCTAGTGAGCCCCATCGCCATTAGACTGATACCGATTATTTTTCCGATATCTAAGATATCCTATTCCTTATCTCGTGGAGGTACATCAGATTTGTTGATATCTCATACATAAGAAGTGAAGTCAAACAATCTGTGAAAATTATAGACCTATTGGTCTATCCTCGGTAGTATGCAAACTATACACTCGAATATTACGACGTCTGTAGAAATATGTTGAAAATGATATAGAGGAAGAACAAGTTGCTTTTTGCCCTGACAGACAAACGCAAAACCATTTGTTCTCCCTAAGGATGGTGGCAGAGAAGGCATGGAATCGAGGGCGAAGTGTGTATCTTGCTTTTCTGGTTTGGAATAATGAGCTGCATTTGACTCGCTTCCACGCCGAGAAATCAGGAATAACTTGAAAGAGAGGAATAAACCACCAAATTTGATAAGTGCTTTATGACCCATATATCAGGACCTAATAGGTATAGTTCACCTCAATGGTACAAAATCTGCAACCTTTAGATTCTATAAGGGAGTGAAGTAGGGAACAGCCTTAGTCCAAATATGGAAGATATGTAAAATAAGAATTCCTAAGGAAACTGTAGGATATTGGAGCCTGTGGTCCAAAGTTTCATCTTTGCAGATTACATAGTGGTGATTGCAGATGGGTATACAAGAAGGAGTGAATGAATGGTCTGAAAAGTTGAAAAGAAAAGGGTCATGTATAAATCCTGATAAGAGCAAGGATATGCATATCGGAAGGACAGACCAACAAGTTACAATTAACTGTCTTGGACAGGTCCTTGAAATGGTGGATAATTTTAATTACCTGAGAACTATCATAAGTAGAGATGGGGAGATAGACTAGGAGATAAGAATAGAATAAGAAAGGCTAATGGTGTATTCCTCTAAATATCTTCGGCGCTGATTGGCAGGCGAGAGGTGAGCAAAAAGACGAAGCTACGCTTGTTCAAGTGTGTATTCTTGCCTGTTCTTCTCTATGGTTCAGAAAGCTGGACAGTTCTGAAGAAACATACAAGCCAAATCACCGCTACTGAAATGAGGTGCCTCAGAAAAGTAGTAGGTAAAACCAGATGGGACTGTCTAAGAAATAACAGAATACGTACCACATTGGGAGTAAGGTCTGTTATTGAAGTGCCAGTTGAAATGGTTCTACCATGTCTAGAGGATGGGAGATAACCGAAAGGCCTGTTGGCTGATGGAAGCAAGGCCAATATGAAAGCGCCCAGTCGGTAGACCAAGAGCTATAATGAATTGATAGACGGGATCGGAAGGGAACGTGGCTGATCAATGGATCAAATCGGAAGAATGGCAAAGGACAGAGAGGTATACAAGAAATGGACTGAGTATACTCCACGCCTAACAGCACTAAGGAGAGAGAGAAAGAAAAAAAAGAACAATATTCTGGATTTATTTTCGATGGTGTGGAACAGAACACTTTCTGCTCTTTGCATGATCATTAGTTATTTACCCGGTCATTCACTGAAAGCTATTGATTTCCTAACATCCGCTCGTTATCACTGATAATGCATTCATGCAAACATTGAGGAAGGGGCAGTTTGAATAAATAACATACTTTTAGCTTGAAACAATACGGAAGCTTATCATTTAGTAACAATGTCATAATCTAAAATTGGAGACAATTAAATGTAAATATATTACAAAATTTAAGCTCATATTTGGAGAAAAATTAAAACCTAGTTACTGTTTTTTTTAATATCAGCAAATAAATAAACAAGGAAATAATTTTAAGGTAATTAAATCTGATAAGAGTAGGTTTTTATTGCCCGCTGCGCATGTTAAATAAGCAGCCCCTTACTTATTAAATTATTATTAATTAATTTAAATAATAAAGTAACAGTAATCTGAGTTGTGAACTGTATTTGGGAATGTTGTATTATGGATAAAGGAAGACCAAAATTTATTTCTACGCAGAATAAAAATAAAGTAAATTTTTCAAATTATTTAAAAAAATAAACGCTGTCCAAAATAGGAATTAAACAACATATTAGTCGATTTAGGGGAACTGGGAGGCTCAGTGGTAAGGCACTGTGCTACTAACTCCAAGGCCCCAGGTTCGAATCTGGCTCTAACAGATAATTATTTTCAATTTCATTGTGAGGGGTCCACTCAGCCTCAAAAAGTACCTTTAATTAGGTGAAAATCTAGCGGTTGAATGTGATTTTGACCATATCTCCTCCTTGCACAACCATTGGTCTATTAGCAATACTTCATCACAAAGTACTGCCTCCTGTCCCTTTACGGACTGTAACGTTACAGATTTCATTAATTTGTCTATTGGTTTTAACAATGCGTGGACGGCAAATAATTCCCGAAAGTAGACGGTTTCAAATACCTCGGCTCCACAATAACATCAACAAATGATCAACGGACTGAGATAGACCAGCGTATAACAAATGCGAACAGGGCCTTTTTCTCTCTGTCAATGGTGAAATCAAGAAAAATCTCTCAAAATATGAAACTAAGAGTGTACTATGCCATGATAAAGCAAGCTCTGATTTATGGCTGTGAGACCTGAGCTCTAACAGGCACCCTAGAATGCAGAATTGTGAGATTCGAACGGAAAGTCCTTCGTATAATTACAGGAGCGATCTGGGATCAGAGCCTTAACACATGGAGGAGAACTAATTGCATAATGAACTGCTTTCAGAGACTGGTAAGTCAATATCTCATCATATGAAGGCAGGATCTACAAAGTCTGTAGAGCCAACCAAAAAAAAACAAAAACAGTTTTAACAACTACGTAATATTAATTAATATATTGTTGAAGAAAAGCTCCAATAAAACATGACCTATGATTGTCGACTGATTATTACATGGAGTATATATATCAATAGGTGTAAAAGTAGAAAAAAGGTTTGAAAATGACCAAAGGTACAAAGGCCACAACGTTTTTTGTAATCACTGTGTAATCTTTTATTTTAATTATATCTCTGGTTTACTGTTTCACTGTAGCTGTGAGTCAGCCTTGTGGGTTCGGGAACCCTCCGGGGTTCACCTAGCCTCATAAATTGGGTAAAAATCTAGAGGTAGAGTGTGATTCCGACCAAATCACCTTCTTGCACAACCGTTGGTCTAGTAACAGTACGTGCTTATAAAGTTGGATCAACATGTTGGCCGCTCGCCACAAATCGGAGGCTTGTTCAAATGCTTGGTAAACAAAGAGCGGACAAAAAAAAAAAGGAAATTAAATAAGATTAAATACAAAATTTATCATAAAAAGTGCCAAGAAACACCTTTGACCTCCTAACAGCCCTCAGTTGCAACTAGACAAAGAACAATGATGGAGATGCTACAGGAGCACTCTCACGAACCCCTTTAATCAGTGTCCAAAAAACCGACTCTCGACGGATCGCCAACGAGCTTAAGCCAACTCGTTCAAGTCACTCATCCACATGCTCGCGCATGTCTGAGTTCGCCATGGCTTAGCCAACATGTAGAGGCCCCTTTAAGGGTAAGATTAATTTTTTTTTTAATATCTCTGATGTAATGATGTATAATCTGACAGAATGCATGTAAATTACAGTTATACAATCTGAATAACGAGAAGTACGATTAGATGAACAGTTTGTAATATATAATTTGTAAAATAGGGATCAGTTTGCCGTTGGGGGAGGAGGGGGTACTTCCCTAGCACATGTAAAAACTAAAAAAAAAATTATTCTTATATCATTTTATTTTTGTACTAATTGGGTTTATTGCGGTCCTTAAGAGTCTTTTCCCCACGATAATTCTGATTGATAGTTAATTATTTTATTAATTAATTCAAAACCCTCTATCCCACGGACCGATAAGTAAAAGTGGCATTTGCCGCAATGTTTACTAATGATTATATTTTGGTAGCTTTTTTTGATTATGCAATGAAACGACCTAGATAATACGTAGTTTCTGGGTTCTTCTCAGTTTGAAAAGTGGTTATAGATATAGTAATAGTTACCTTCGAAATGACTTGATCGTGGAAAATGCCGATGTATTGAACTTAAAAGGGCCTCTACATGTTGGCCTAGCCATGGCGAACTCAGACCTACGTGTATGGGTGGCTTGGCTTGTCTGGTACGAGTTGGCCTAAGTTCGTTAAGGGGTCTCTACATGTTACCCAAGCCACGGCGAACTCAGACATACGCGAACATGTGGATGGGTGGCTTGTAGGAGTTGGCCTAAGCTCGTTGACGATCCGTCGAGAGTCGGTTTTTGGACACAGATCAAAGGGGTTCGTGAGAGCGCTCATGTAGCATCTCCACCATTGTTCTTTGTTTACTTGCAACTGAGAGCTGTTAGGAGGATAAAGGTGTTTGTTGGGACTTTTTATAATAAGTTTTATATTTAATCCTATTTATTTATATTTAATTTCCTTTAATTTTCTTTTTTTTGTAATAAAAATAATATAATCCCAGTGAAAAGGCTGAAACCACTTGTACGTCCGCCATGCTTGCCTCTCTGAATAACACTGACATGTCGCTCTTTGTTTACCAAGCATTTGTACAAGCCTCCGTTCGTGGGAGCGGCCAACATGTGGATCCGCCTTTAGTTATTCTCGGTATCCGTCGAGAGTCGGTATTTGGACACAGATCAAAGTGGCTTAGTGAGAGCGCTCGTGTAGTATCTTCACCATTGTTCTTTGTCTAGTTGCAACTGAGAGCTGTTAGGAGGTTAAAGGTGTTTGTTGTTACTTTTTATAATAAGTTGTATAGTTAATCTTATTTTTTTATACTTAATTTCGTTTAATTTTCTTTTTTTTTGTAATAAAAACAATATAATCCCAATGCAATGACTGAAACCACTTGTACGTCCGCCATGCTTGCTTCTCTGAAAAAAAAAACTGACATGTGGATGGTCCGCTCTTTGTTTACCGAACATTTGTACAAGTCTTCGATTCATGGCGAGCGGCCAACATGTGGATCCGCCTTAAAATTTAAAATTGACCACAAGCGTATCCAACTGAGAAACTTGGAAACTCGTTGGGTGGTGGGGTGTTCCAGAAGGTGAGAAAATTAATTTTTTTCTTGAAAAAAGTCATTCTACTACAGTTACAACATGCGCCTTTATTATTACGTCATTAATTAAAAAATAAATTCGATTTCAAAATTTATGACATTAAAACTATATTTTTTTAATGTCAAAATCTTTCATTAGGTGTATAGAATTGATCTGAAAGACAGTGCCACATGGGTTAATGGTGACGCATCTTATAGCCACGCCACTAAAGAACTTTTGTACAAAGATTAATGAACATGTTAAAAGAAAAAACTTCAGGCAGAGTAGAAGGGGAATTGACATTGCCCAGTCGCAGTAGGTTGCGGACATTTACAACTTCATCGTTTTCCCTCTAGAGGTTTCGCCACCCGAGGTGGGCGTCCCTCTTGTGACCTCTTGCTTCATAACTGAAAACAAAACAATAAAGGACGAAACACTGAAGTGATCCCTCTAAAATGATAATTTCTTCTTCTTCTTCTTTATTTTCCAATTTAACACATGCCTTTTAATATTTAGTGTTAATCGTCGATTCATTTGACAAATTTCGCATAGATAATTAGAATGAATTCATGAGTGGAGAAACCTTCCAATGAAGACACTCCTGACATAGTACACAAGCACCTAATGTAGCAAATCCCTGCTCCAGAGGCGTTGTAGTCTTCATCCGTATTACAGTGTCGTCTCCGTAAGTTACGAACAGTGTGTCCACTTCTTTCAGGTCTAATCTGATTGTTGCTAGGAATTTGTACTTAATCCTAAACGAAGGCTCGTGTGCGCTGAAACTGAAAATATATTAATTTGGTCAAAGGTAAGACTTTTTTCTTAACCCAGAAAACTTTGAAGATATTTCTGTTGTATCCTTTTTAGAGGTAGCTCTACAATTACAAGCAATATTTTCTTTTTCC
The DNA here is from genome assembly GCF_000696795.3 of Halyomorpha halys. Classification (NCBI taxonomy): domain Eukaryota; kingdom Metazoa; phylum Arthropoda; class Insecta; order Hemiptera; family Pentatomidae; genus Halyomorpha; species Halyomorpha halys. The sequence continues at coordinate 329,130 of NW_027109576.1, forward strand.
TCTTCTAATCCTGGCGGTGAAATTTAGTTTTCAAACGCTAAAACGATATCCTAGCTTGTTGTCGAATCAATCGAAAGAGAAGTAATATTAATATATTGTAGCTTTATTTCTAAAGTGGATTTTTAGTCTTATAAAAATTAGAACTTAAAATTTTCGAATTCAAATCTCATATCCTCCAGCACATTTCATCAGTAAACAATTTTTTGCATGTTTCTTGAATGAAAGTTTTGATCATTGTTTAGATTCCACGTAAAACTGGTTAATATGTGTATTTTTTTAGTTAGTTTTAAAACATAACTAAGTTAAATCAAACTTGGAGCCTTATTAAGTTGTTTTTTTTTTCACCTCACCCAAAGTCAATGTCTGGATTCACCACAGTCCACGCTTTTACGATGTTTATATTTTAACGGTCCTCTCGAATCCAAACCTTACAGTCTAAAATCCTTAATGCTCCTTACTTTGTCACAAATCAAGCCATCCTTCCGTGGTAAACTTCCCAACCACCCTAACTCACTTTTTTCTAGTCTGACTTCTCCTTTATTACCTAATAATCCTCCTAGGAGTCTGAAAAGAAGATGGTCTCAAGATCTTTTCCTCTAGAAATTTTATTGGAGTTCTATTCATGGGTAGATTCTCCACATGTTTGTATCATGTTATTTTATCCCTTAAGCAAATTTACTTGAATATATTTTTATACAGTTGTAGATAACAGTAAATAAATGATTTTAAAAAAATAATATTTTAATGGAAGCTTTTGATATTTTCGAAACAGCATTATCTTTTTGTTTTCCCAATGATAATATTTTTTTATATTAAAAGTACGAGGAAGGTTGTGTATCGAAATTTTTAAACAAATATCTGTACAAGATAGGTTGTCAAACACTGCTCAGTAAAAAAACCTTCAAAATAAATTAAATTAATCGTTATCTTACATAATAATATATTATATTGTTATAAAATAAAGTTTGAGCCATAAATGTTTAAAAGATGACTAAGGCGGCTGGTTGCCACAACAAAAGAGTTCAGGGGTTCTGACATTGACCCATCTGCGAACTGCTTAACATGAAATCGATAAGATTGTACATACATTAACATTTTTATTTCCGTAGCTCTGAATGGGCCATTCCTTTACAAATAGCACTAAATATTCGAAGAAAGTATATTAAGATCCTAATTCAGTTTTCTATGGTTGAATAAATATGTATACTGAATGTCAAAAGTATTAGGTATTTACTAAGCATGCTATTTGTAGTTATATTTGGTTAATTTGGCTATTTTTAACTAGTTGTTACCCATCTGTCTATGTTAAGAGTACGCTATAGGGGTATTCATGATCCTTAGTTTAACATGTTAAAGCGTGTTAAATGTAAAAACTCATATTAAATGGAAAAATATTTCCTCCTTTTACTATACTTAATCAATATAACATATAACATGGTTGATAGTCTGTTACTAGGTCTGTTAAATGGAGAATGACGTCACGCAACAGACCAGCTGAGCTCGTCACTATTTTGTTTATTATTGTATTTGTTGACAATAATAATAATGTAATGACAGTTGTCAGTTAGCTCATCTTGTTTTCCTTCCTCACAAGTCACTTAGATCAACAATGCACTCAGTAGCTAAACTTCTTTTCAGTCAAAAAAAAAAAAAAAGTCATTCTTCCACTTTTCACTCAATTTAGGCATGTTATAATAAACTACTTTAGTGAAAACTTATAAATAAACAATAACATGAAGTTTTGGAAGGAAAGGTTATAAAACAAGTTGCTCAAAAATCCGCTAGGAGCTCTTATGCATTTAACATTTAGCATTACTTTACATAAGGGGTATTCATGATGTTGTGTTAAATGTTATATGTTTTACCATGTTAAATGTTATAACTATAGGATTGTGAGCAGCCCAACGTTAAATGCATAAGAGCCCCAAGCGGATTTTCTGAGCAACTTGTTGTATAAGCCTTTATGTTTATAACCTTCCTTCCAGACCCTCATGTTATTGTTTACTTCAGTTTTGATTTAAGTAATTAATTAAAACATGCCTAGAGTGAATGAAAAGTGGAATTTGTGTGAAAGTTTAGCTTATGAGTGTCTTATTGATCTTCAAACTTGTGAAGAAGAGAATGAAGATGAGCTAATTGACAACTGTATTGAAAGTCACAACAACTAATATGGCGGCGATCTCAACTGGTCTATTGTGTGACGTCATTCTCGATTTAACTGACCAAGTAACAGACTCTCAGCCATGTTAAATGTTATTTCGTTTTACCACGGCAAAAGAAGGCAATTTTTTTCGATTTAACACGAGTTTTTCCATTTAACACGCTTTAACATAGATCATGAATACCCCTATAATAGAGCTGCTCACAATCCTATACTTATAATATTTAACATGGTAAAAAATTTTACATTTAACACAACATCATGAATACCCCTTATACAATATACAACCAAATTAAAAAATATATATATTTGTATTTTACATGTTTTTAATGAAACACTAAAAAAAATATATCGAAAATATAGATGTCAAAAATATTCGGAAAGACGCATCTGAATTCATAAATAAATTATATGCTGAGTTAAATTGATTTATTAGCAACCATGGGCGTAGGCAGGAGGGTAGCAGACCTCACCCATTACAAATACACATGCCTACATACACACATTAAAATATACATACATACATGCAAACATATGCACTTACATATTTTACAGGCTAACTCTATTTATATGGGAGTTGCCCTATAAACAAATAAATAAATTATTATTATTATTACATAATAGGTATTAACAAGGGAGCTGGAGCAGGAGTATACTCAATCAACTTTCAATTGTCATTTCCCGTTGGAGCTGGATGTGATAATTATGATGCAGAAATGCAGGCTATCTGCTTCGCGATGGAAGTCACTATTGAATGCGATGACAGCACTGTAATCTTCAGCGACTTCCAAGCCGTAATACAAAAATTAACAACACCCGGTGCCGCAGAGTCACCCACGGAAGAAAAGTGCAGAAACATGGCTGCTATCATGAAGAGAAGAGGAAGGGTTATAGCTCTGCAGTGGATACCAGGCCTTGTTGGTACAGATGGTGATGAGCAAGCTGACAAGTTGGCTAAACTTGGTTGTGCAGAGAACCAGCCTGTTCTACCACTTTCCTACAGAACAGTAAAATCACTTATAAGCGCTTATTATAAGGACAGAACAAGTGCTAGACACAAAGTTCAAGCGGAAGGAAAGAAGTAGGAGAGCCTACTGGATAAGGATAAACGAATTCCCGGCAATCTTAGCAGAGCTGAGAGAGTGGCCTGTTTTCGACATGATCTGCTCCAAAAACACCTCCATCGAATTGGCATCGTAGATTCCCCGAAATGTCCTCTATGCAACATGGGAGACATGGACATCTTTTAACGTATATTGGTCTAGAAGATGTTGAGCAGGATGCGGACCAACTAAGAGGAAGAGTAAAATTGTATTGGACTGCGAGAGGGAAAATGGCGTAATAGCCCACTTCCTGTGGCGTAGGAAAAAAAATAAAATTATTATTACATGCATACATATATTGCATTCTGAAACGTTGGTTAAAAGAAAGATGTCTAAATTTGTATTGCCAATTATCACAATAAATTATTCAAAATGAAACGACCTGATTTAAATCGTTAAGGCGGATCCACATGTTAGCCGCTCGCCACGAATCGGAGGCTTGTACAAATGTTCGATAAACAAAGAGCAGACCATCAATATGTCAGTGTTGGTAATTCTGTGGTGTAAGTATAAGTATAACGTAATTCTCTCATCAAGAATCATGTATTTTAAAACATAACTCATCTGTAAAGATTATATCATTTCAAAATTTATCAGACTTCTTTGGAAAATTTACAGCGATACATTAATTTTTTTCGGGCTACATTTACACGATAACCATATTTTCATGTAGCGCGAAGAACTGTTGAAACACTCATTGTGCGTCCAGAAGTTTTGCAAAGCTGTGTGGCACTCATTCCTGGTTGTTTTTTTATTTAATTAATCCTTCATCTTTTAGATTTTTTTTTCATGAACATGAATCCGATTTTCATTTCTGTATCTTTTTATTATATCTTCCACTCTTAAACTCGTAAAAAAAAATAACACATTCGAAGCTGTTTTAAAATAGTTGATACCGTACTTTTATGTTCTATTTTTAAAACTTATTTTTTCCAGTTTTAATATCACTTCTGTACTGATGAAGCAATGTTTGGAACATAAGATAATATTGAGAATAATTCCGAATGTGAACAGTTGATACAAGTGAAAATAAGTATTTACGATTTCCTGATTCAGTTGATTTTTTCTATTGGGTCTGTTTCATATAAAATGTCAGTTCTCACTAAATTTAGTAAAATAACTTTATGAAATCAAAATATTTGTCCTCATTTTATATATATTTCCCCCTACGTTATATTAACTTTTCAATCTCAGAACTAAAAAATGCTGGGTTTTGTGAAGAAAGAAAGTCAGCAATGCTTTTTTGACCTGAGAATCATTTTCGAAAATTTTACCTTTAAGGAAGTTGTAATTTCTGTAAAAATGGAACTCTGTTGGAGATAAGTCTGGCAAATAAAGTGCGTGTGGAAGAACTCCATAAAACTCGCTTAATTTCTTCACTGTTAGTCATGAAGTCTGGCCTTGTGGAGTAAGAGTAAATAGTACAAGAGCCGGGAAGAAAAAAGGCAGTTATCTAACACCAATTTTTGATTACTTTAATGCAAACTAGCTATAATTACTAGTCAAAATTGATGAGTCTGCCAAGTATAGGTAGGGGGAATAAAAAAAGGCGGCTGTTTCAAAACCGGAAAAAAACACTAATTTTTCATTCGGAGCTCTATATCTTAAAAACTACCAACAACACTAGAAAATCTAAGAGAACATTGTTTAAAGAAGAGTAAATTTGCTGAAATATTAGCCCTAAAAGTGCTATTTACGTCCAATAGTTCTCGAGATATAGCTTTTTAAATAGCAAAATTTCTTTAAAAATCTACTGAAAGATTGGTAGTTAGTTAATTTATTTTGAGAATTCTATATCTCAGGAATTATGTGAGCTACAGATGTCTAATAGCACTCAAATTAAAGCTAGTTTAATGGACTATAAAAAAGATTATGACCTTTATCTTCGTAGAAATAGTAGTTTTCATGATATTTGCTAAAATAAATTGGTTTATAGTTGTTCCGACAATAAGTGTGATTTATGAAAAACTTCATTTCAGAAACCATTGGAGGTACAGATGTCTGCTAGCGCTCAAATTAAAGTTAGTTAAATTTATTACAAAATAGTTTATCTTTGTAGGAATAGTAGTTTTTATGATATTTGACAAACTAAACTCAAAAAATGTTAATTTCTAGTTGTTCGTATAAAATGTTGGATTTTTGAAACAATAAATCTCTAGTTCCATAAGACGCACGTATGTCTGCCAACACTCAAAATAAAGGAAATTTAACTTACTATAAAGTAGTTTATGTCACTTATCTTCGTAGAGGTTGTAGTTTTTATGATATTTACATATGAATATGAATTTGGCAAATGAAAATTTGTCAGAACAACTATAAATCAATTTATTTTAGTAAATTTCTACTGATCTTTCAGTAGAAGCTATATCTCGAAAACTATTAAACGTAAATAACTTTATTAGGGCTCATATTTTAGCAAATTTACTCTTCTTTAAATGACGTTCTCTTAGGTTTTCCTTTCCTGTTCCTACTTTTTAAGATATAGAGCTCCGAATGAAATATTAGTTTTTTTATCGCTTTGAAACAGCCACCATTTTTTATTTCCCTCTACCTATAATTGGCAGAATCATCAATTTTGACTATTAATTATACATAGTTAACATTAAAGTAATCAAAAATTGGGGTGAGATAACTGCCTTTTTTGTTCTCTTGGGCTCTTGTACTAAAAAGTCCTTTCTTATTAATGGGGGTTGTTTTTGATGCAATATCACTGCAGGACGAGGTGGATGTGATGATTTCACCTTTGGGTAAAAAGGAGAAATGAATTGTTCCTGTCATTGACCACCACACAGGAACCAATAATTTATTGGATCCAACTTTGGTTTTGGCATGCGTCCAAGTCTTTCGTCGATATTTAACCAATGACCTGATCGACCTGTTATCATATACAATCCACTTTTCATCACAGGTGATTATCCTTTCAAGAAAAAGTTCGTTTTGGCCAAGTAAGCAGACTCTTAAAGCTTCAGCTACTGCAGCTCGTTACGTTTATGAGATACCATATATTTACTTTTTTTTTACTTTACCATTGTCAAGAAACTATTGATACATTTGTATTCAGTTTTGCTGCAAGTCATGTAACTGTTTAGTAAGGGTTCTCTTCCACATTAAGCTTAAGTTCATTCTTGTCAATTGCTGGTGGAGTTCTTCCTCTGGGTTGGTTATCCAAAATCCAAAAATTGTTCAAACCATTGGTGAACGGTCCGTCGCCGTGGAAATGTTTCTTGCACTTTGGGTTGCTAAGTATCAAATTTTAAACTCATAAAAAAAAATTACTTGCACGTTAAAATAAATTTCGTTTCTTTGATCATATTGGTCATATCATGGAATACTAAACAATGTGCTATCATTAGGAATGATAGTAAATATTATCAAAAAAGAGGTGATAATTGACGGTTCTTTATAAACGGTAAACATAAACGAAGTAAACAACAAAAGTCCAGTAATTCAACTTATAATTTCTGAAATAATAAAAATAGACAATTAATTTGAAATGAATTTTGTTTTTTTCTATAGAATAGAGTTCTCTTAAAACCCACAAATAGGTTAAAAATCCTTTAAATAGATAAATCAATAGAAAATAACAATCTAAGACTTTACCTGTTTGAATAACTACAATCACTAAAATAATTAAAAAATAAATTTTAACAACGTTTGGAATAAATTATTTTTCTATAAAAATAGCTTTAAAGAAAATTGTTATCCTGCCATAATGAAAAACTATTTTCTAACAAGAATTTATTCTTTCTACTGTTGACATAACCTTCCTTTATTACAAAAGGGCTTAGAGAATCTCTTTTTATCTATTTGCTTTCGGAAATTTAATATTTGATTTTCATTATGTTTATTCATAAAAAAAAATCATTTTTGGGTTAAAAACGCTTGACAACACATTTGATGTATATAATTGTTATATATATATATTTTTTTATTAAATTTTATAAAATGTAGTGTTTTATTTTGTGTCAGGTTTTTATATGCTAGGAAAAATTTGGAAAAACAATAAAAAAAACCTTTATCAATTTTTTATCTATAGTTGACCCTAGCAATATTTTTTAAACAATTATTGTTTTGATTATATTTTAAAATCACAAAAAAACTCTTACTATTATTACTATTATTTATTTTAACAACTTGACTTAATTTTAAAATAAAATAATTATTAATCAACAAAAACCCAATTGATTAGGTGATTGATTATACATTTAAGATTTTGAAATTACCATATTAATAAAAAATGATGTGTCACTAAGTCAAATGGTTAAAGATCCTTTAAAGTATTTAAAGAAAAATAAATCATCATAAATATCTAATTTCATTTATCAGCTAATATGCTGATTTTTTTAATGGTGCAAAACAAGAAAATAAAAAAGTTGTTTTGAAGATATTGTAA
>NW_027109576.1:336836-346644 GCF_000696795.3 Halyomorpha halys
ATTATTATCTGTTTCAATGTAGCTGTTAAGTCAACCCTGTGGGTTTGGAAGCCCTCTGGGGTCCAGCTGGGCCCTGTTTCATAATGAAAGCTAATAGTATTAGTTCATAGTACAAGTGTAGTAACTACTGTGGTAATAATACTAATACTTATTTTTTTTATGACAGAAATGACTATTAGTGATAGTACAGGAATTAAAAAATACTAAAGTACAAGTTACTATTGTACAAGTCTGTGTAATTGAATTGAGATAAATCTACAAGACTAATAGTATTAGTTTGTACTTTATTATGAAACAGGGCTCTGGATATATGATCAAACTTAAAATGAAATAGTATTATTCATTTCTGTGCAAAAATATTCTGACCTCATAAAGTGAGTACCCTTAATTGGGTAAAAATCTGGTGGTCGAGCATGACCTGTCCATACAACTCCTTGCACAACCATTGGTCTAAGAACAGTACTTTCTAACAAAGTACTACACCCCTGACCCTTCATGGGTTGTAGTGGTACAGATTTAATTTTTTAATTAATAAAAAAAAATAAATACTCTTATTATTTCTAAAATCAATTAATGAGCATTCAAATTAGTGGATTTAAATTTATTATTGTTATAAACCATCAAAGCGATATTTTTTTTTAGAATCTATCATATTAAAAATGAACAAAAAAAGAAATCTTTAAGATTGTATCTCTACTTATTTATATAAAATTCATAATTAAATAATTTTCCAGATAATCAGAACATATTTCTGAGTATTTCTTTCCAGGTTTCCTTGAAGCAACAGGTAATGCTTTAGTTGGCTAACCTGTGCTAAACTACAAATGACATCAAGTGATTGAGAAACATTTGATTTGAAATATTTACTTTTTTTGATAATTATATCAGTGACAAAAAATAAACTATTACTATTAAAAACCTTACCTTGCATTTTAAGTTGAGTTCCCTGCTGTTCATGGGACGACATCTCACAATAACTTTCACACACTCAGCCATAACTCATATCTACTCTCACCTGTTAGTAATAATAGGAAAGGAGAATTTATCTGAAAGATATAAAATCTTAAATTTAATAATAATTAATAATTAATTGTTCTTATTAATATTTTAAATATTATTTTATTTTTATTGTTTCAAGAAAGAATTTGACATCTAAGGGAAAGAAAACAATATTTTCCTATTAAGAAGATATATATTTATTATTTTTTGTACTCAAATTACGTCATTGATTTGAAATGAGACATCAAAATCAATATCACGCTCTAAAATATATTATTGAACATTATGGGGAGTATAAGTCAAAATGTTGATATATTGTGAAAGCATGGCATAGATATTGGTTGATCAATTCATGCTAAGTACTCCTCACTGAAAGCATCAAAGTATCCAAGCAACAAGCGGCAAAACAAAGAACTGACCTTCATCTAATTGTCATAACCCTGGCCTGGGTTTTTCCCTAACTCAGTAACCATTTTTCAATTATGTTAGCTAATTTTAATTAACACCTAAATAAATACCAAGATATTTAAGTAAAGATTAAAGATAAAGAAAGTATCCCTTACTACATAATTTAAAACACAAAAACCCAGAAAAAAATTTAATTGGCTTAAAATATATAAATTATCTATTTTTTTTCTTAAAATACAGAGACAAATGTGAATGAAATTTAGCCAAACAACAGAATATAAAAATACATAAAGATATATATCAATAAAAAAAAAAAATAAAGCATACAACATAAATAATTTAAATTACCCATTTGAATTATAAGAGCATGAAAATAAGTCATAGGCACTGAAGAGTTGAGTGAATTGTCTTTATATTTTTAAAATTACTAAAAACATATTTAAATTTATTATTTTAACTAATGAACAAAACTAATTAATAATGATTAGACAGGTTTGGGAAAATTCATATTGTCAAAATTATCTTGTTTCAAATTTTACAACATGCTTGTCTTTATCTTTATTATTAAAGAAGTAAAGTGATCCCTTCGCTAAGGTCACCAGATGTCACGAGCGAATTTTTTATGAGCATTGATGGGACTTTCATCATATTTTTATGAGGTTACGGAACTTGACAGAGGTCAACTTTTATCTATTTTTTTACTAATAGATATGCTGCACTTCATTAGGTTTTAACCTTGACTTCAATTAATCAATAATTTTTAAAAAAATTACAGTATTTGTATTAATTTTAACTAAGCACTATTAAATAATTATGATTTTAATATAAGAAAAAAAAAGAATACATTATAGAACCAATATAGAATATTAATGGCAAATTTATTAATTGTCATTGTATTTCTAATCTTATCTAGCAATTTACAAAGAGAAAAATACTGTAGATCTAAAAAATGACATATATTTCTGAAATTAAGTGATGATAACTATAAAAATGTCTAATATAATAATGGATTTATAAAAAAATTGAATAGTTAAGTACAGGTTTCCTAAAATTGTGTAATATCAATTCAGAATTTCTTCTTTTTTTTCTTATTTAATAATGAATTAACAATGCCTAACAAATGTAAACACTTAATTGTCACGAAAACAGAGAATTTCAATAATTATTATTTCAATGTTTAACATACTTTTAATGGTTTATAAATATTTTTTATTATGAAATAAGAATTTTATTTCTGTTTCTATGTTTACTATCTTCTTAGATATAAAAGCAAGGCAAATTATTTTGTTTATGTATTTATATGATTTCATTAGTTAACAATTTTCTGTGTCCTAATTTGAAATTTTTTAAATGAATTTTATAATTCTGTAAAAAAAATAAAAATAAATCCAACAGTGGAATTATATAATTATATCTTTAAAATAAATATGATTGGATCAAGACTATGAGATTAGATAGTTTTTTATTAGGGTATTGTATTATTATTATTTTTTATTTACATTGCATTTATATAATTGTTTATAGAAATACAAAAACAAATAAATAATTATTTTAAAAAAAAGTATGCTATATGACAAACTGTAACTTACTTCCACTTGCGAAAAAAATTTCATCAAACATAAGGTACATCAATAAATACTACTTGTTTTTACGATTTTATATCCAAAATAAAATGGGAGAAATAATAAGACTCAGAGATTGACCATGTTAACAACCAAGTCCACTTCATACTGAAGTCTCCTCTGGGCACAAGTGCCATTACCCCCACCCTTTCAGGCAACCCTTAAATTGACACACATTTCTTTGACATAAGAATAGCTTCTCTCCCCATTCATAAAAGACAACAGTATAAAAAGAATGATCTGACACATTTATGCCTCATTGAATGTCAAGCTTAGATATTTTTGCCAGAGAGCTATTAAAATGAAGGGTAAAAAGTATTTATAAAGATGGAAGCAACATATGAATATAAAGTATAAAAGAAAAAGAGTGGATAGTAAATATAGAATAGAATAGAATATATTTTATCTATAAAAGACAAAGTATTGTACAAATTCATTACATAAAACACTGTTATAAAACAAAACCTGAGTCTAGTACTCCATTACAAAAAAAATAAACAAAAGATAAAACAAATGCTTCATTACAAAACAATAAACAAAAAATAAAACAAACTTGATAATACAAAACTGTTAACATAATATTCATTACTCCATTATATTAAACTTAAAATAATGAGAATTATTTTAAATAAATGAAAGCGTATAAGTACAGATATTAATTGGTTTTGAAAACTATTGACACGCTACTTATATAAATTAAAAAAATAAATAAATAAATAAAAACAGTTAAAAGATATGGGTGAAAAGTTAACTTCTGAAACACAGAATATTGAGTAAAATAGATTTTTTTAATAATCTTAGATACTTTCTTGAGACCGGTTAATGTTGTTTAAATAAATAATTTAATCTTCATCCACAACAATGTTGTGACAAAGTTTTAAGAAATAGTGACTGTGATAAATGAATTTTAATTTTTGTTTTTAATGTGAAAATTGACTAATTAGAAATTGTTGTTTTGAACTGGGCAGAATAGCCTGCATGAAGTTGAGTTTTAAAATCATTTTGTTCCAAAATTGTATTAAGATTGTCCCTGAGGATGGCCGGATTGGCTGAAACGTCGGACTTGTAAGAATAATAAAATGTGTTGAGACTAAAATGGATAAAAATTAAATTATTTATTTTAACAAATAGAATTTTTCTTTATTTTTTAGAATTTTGTATTTCTATCTTCTTGTTCTTTTACTATCTTTTCTACATTTGAAATACATTTTTAAGGAGAAATTGGTTGGTAGGGTAAAGTCAATAGAGAAAAGACCACCAATAAGTAAAAGTTATTTTTATTGAGCTCCAATGTTTTGGCCTAAATTTTAGGCTTTCATTAGTTTCAAGTGCCTACAAGATAAATGAAATAGAATAAAAATAAAAAGTATAACAAGAAAATGAGAAATATAAATATAAAAAGATATTATATAGTATACAAATAATATGTCAAATAAGATTACAAAGTGTATGAAAATGTAGGAATATAAAAATATATGATTAATCAAAATAGTACTTATATGTAAATAATTAAAAATTAAAATCTTGAGAGATGTGATAAATAAAACGACATAAAAGCTACTATGAAAAATTCAAAGATATATAAGTAAAAATAAAAATTTCAACAACTAAAATATAAAATTATGTTATCAAAAGGGATAAGTAAAAAGAATAATATGTGAACATGAACAAGAATGAACTCGAGTTGAGAACATTTTTATGGAAAAATTATTAAGAAATAGTGTATTATTATAAAGAAAGAGAAAAATTCTAATATTACATGAAAGGGAGACAAGACAAGGAGTAAATGTAACAATTTTGTGCATAAGAGTTTATTTTTATCTACTTATGCCTGAACCAAATTTTCATTGTATCGACAAAATTGTGAAATCATTAAGAACTAACAAATGATTGTCGATAATTTCACAATTTTGTTAATACTGAAATGTGAATTTGATTTAAGTATAGATCACTAAAATAATCTCTTAGTAACAAAATTATCACTAGTCACTGTCAGCTTCTCATCCTTTAAATTTTTCATATTTAATATGATATATATAAATTTATAAATGTTAAAATTTATTACAAAATAAGTTCTCATTTCTCTAAAGGAATCGACATATGCTTTACTTATTTATATGTTACAATATAATAAAATGATAATTTGAAAATAGATTAAACACTATTATTTATCCACTACCTGACACATTTATAATAATCTCCTTAACAGAGTTTTATATTATTTGTTATCTTATTACATTACTAGGAATTATTTTGTTTTGACACTTTTTTTTCTATGGTTGGTTTTGTCTTTATTCTACTTTGGCTATTATCTTGCTTATCCTTACTTGGCTCTGAAGGCCTGAAATTTATGTTGAAACATGGAAATTCATAAAAAATAAGCTTTACTTAATATGTTTTCTACTATACCTTACCCCCTGAACAATCTCTGCTTATATTAACTTATGGTAAACTACAACGATATAATTAGAAATAAATATCAGTATAGGACTTCAATGGGAGTCTTGGGCCGACGAAAGAGAAATAAATAAATATATCTTTAATTTTATTTCATGACTAAATAATGAACCTTTCCAATCCATGAAAAACATAAGGAATGAACTCCTTACTAATATTTTTTATTTCATTCCAAAATATAGAAAATCCAAAAATCAAATGACAAAAATTATTTTCCCTGGTGCCCTTGATTTTTCTCTTGAAACTACCTTGCCATTTTTTTTTTCACTTTCAGCAACAAAGTCTGTACCTCTACAACCCATGAAAGTTCAGGGGTGCACTACTGTGTAAGAAATTATGGTTTCTTGAACAACACTTGTGCCAGGATTTGTTCATGGTTACACTCAATCATCAAATTTTCCCTAATTAAGGGTTCCCACTTTATGAGGCTTGGTTGACTCCAGGAAGGCTCACAACCAAAAGAGCAATTCATTCGTGTTAGTAGCACAGACCCTTCTCACTGACCTACCCCTTCCTTCGTTTCATAATGGAGGATGACTTTTTTGGAGAGAGGAGGAATGGGATAGTGGTGTTGATTTTTTTTGTTTAACATTTCCATTTCCATGTTTAACATTAGACACAATCAAGAAGCCTTTTAACGCAGTATAAATATTTTACAATTTCGTCTAAGACTAAATTATTTAACTTTTATGTTTTTATTGTAGTTCAAAATCAAAGGTGTGAGGGAGGGTAGAGCTGGAGTCCAACCTTGTGGCTGGACACTAATGCCATAAATGGACATATGGTATGAAATATTTAATTTTGAAAGGAAATCGTGGATAGGAAGGTGGAGTTCTGTAAGACGTCGTTTTTAATTATGTTTTTAGATTCTATATTTTGAGGCATAAAAACTCAAATTTTATTGATTTATTTATTTTTTGGTCAATTGAAAAGATTCATTATTGAAAGTTATAAACTAACATGCAATAATTTGCATTATTCAAGGTAAAAAAAATATTTCTCCTTTGGATCGTTATTACTAACATCTTTTTTTTTATATCTCTATTGAAATTTACTATTGTAGATAATACTACATCCAGTGAATTTGATGAAAGTTTATAATGGAGTGATACAGATGTGTAGAGAAACTAACCATTAGTAGCACTCTAATGACGTTTTTAAATTAGCATCTTCCTTTCAGGTGCCTCGGAGTATTGTCAGGAATGGAAGAGGAAACAAGGATAGAAATTAATGGGTTTTGGTGGCTAGGGAGTTTATAATGGAAGGAATATCTGGTTCGGGCTAGATCAGTTACATATGGAACATTAAGGTCTTTATATATTATTTTATTTGTGACAAAGTAAGGAGGATTGAGGATTTTGGATTGTAAGGATTGGATACAAGAGGAATTTGAAGGTTTAGTGGAGCCCCAAAGCTCAACTTCGTATGTCCAGATTGGTCCTATTACAGACCAGTCTTTTGTAATGAATTGGAAGTTCAGACCATTTGTCTAGTAAGTACTGTAATAGTTGGAATCTATGTGAAGTTTCCTGTCTTTTCAGTGTTGTGTAAGGATTCCAGGTTTGTCATTTGTCCATATATAGTTCAAAGAAGCTGATTTGTTCGACAGGAGTACATTACTAACATTGAATCCTAAATTTCATCAAGTAATATGTGATATTGAAGTACAATAGGATTCATTTTTGGCATGTAAATAGCATTGGGTATATGAGTATATGTGTACATATTTATCACATAAAAATTAAAATGTTTACAATTTTAATGCTTAAAAGTGCGTTAAATGTTTACAATGAGATAACAAAGCAAATATGTTTTAGTTACATCTTGATGATTTTTTGCAATGGCCAATAGCGAGAAGCCACTTATAAGATGTCATCAACATTTGATTTCTAATGAGGTGTAGATGACCGTAGATTACTGATTGGAGAAGATGGTTGGGGGGGGGGTGGAGGTGCAATCAGCAAAGAAACAACATAAACAAAAAATATTTATTTATGCCGACGTTTCGACCTGAGTTACAGGTCTTCTTCAGGGCATCTAGCTGAGAGGATTAGCTAAAACTGGACATTTGATTTTGTTTATACCGATTCTTCGAAAATGTTATCATCATTTCTCTATGATCTGTGTAAATTGTAGACCAGTGGTTTCCAAAATTCCCGCAGGCGAATATCACTTGCTGAAAATATTACAAAAAAAAAAAATTAAAAATAGTAAATATGCAGTGTACCCTCAGCTTTTACTTTGCAGTGTTCTTCTTTTCCTACATATTCAACAACTCCAAGGATAGTTTTGCCGTTATTTTTTTTGTTTCAGTTCACAAGGCTTCCGATAATTTTTTTTTTTGCTTAGGCTATAATTGATTATTTGATGTTAAGGTACAAATATCCATTACATGATACAGTGAGATGATTCGAATTTCCTCTTTTAAACATTTTTAGTTGTAAATATTTTTTTTATATCACTTACTGAAAATATTACAAAAAAATTAAAATACCAAATATGCAATGTATCCCAGGAATCACTTTGCAATGTTCTTCTCTTCCTACATATTCAACAGCTCTAAGGACAATTGTCCCGCAATCTATTTTTTAACTCGACAAGAGTGCTGCAAAATGTTTTCTGCTCCATAAGCGTGCCGAAGAATTTTTTTTTTGTCAAGGGTATGTTGATGTTAAGGTAAAAATATACTTTATATGATACAGTGAGAAGGTTTGGAATTCCTTTTTTGAATATTTTTAATTTTAAGCAGTTGGAAACTTAAAAAAAAAACCTAAAAATAATCAATAGAATAGGGTGGCCAACAAGTCGATTTGGGTTGATCGTCGATCGCTGGCAATGTCAGGGGTGGAATTCCATGTACCATGAACTTTGAAGCGATTGTAGAAGACAAAACGTTTTAGCAATAGTTCCAGACATATTTCATAAGGACCAAAAGTTATTAATTATCCATGTTCTATCAATTCCCCTGTACGCGTGTAATTTGTCTCTTTAAAAAAATATTATTGTTGTTTTTTACGTAGGTAGATAAGCCGTATATCTTTATTTCAGTACGATGTGTACTCAGCAAGCTATTGATAGATTAGCAAAAAGTAAGTCATATTCTTTCATGATACATTTTCCTTGCCTCCCCCCCCCAAAAAAAAGAATGCGAAAGTGAAATATTGAAATCAAATTATCAGCCAAACTGTGCACCTTCATAACAACTTTTTCATATTTACGAAGAAATATTACAAAAACGTATACATTACAGTTGATAAAAAAATTAAATTGCATTTTAAGTTAGTAAACTCTATCTTGAAAAAGTGTCGGAAAATCGATTTTTTTTAGGTGACCCATGACGGAATACTACTATAAAAAGTTGGGTCTGGAAATTTATTTTCTTCATGAGCCTATATCTCGAAAACTAAGTAAGTAATTTAAAAAATAAAAACATTTTGAACATATACATTACTTATCCACCCTTACCTCGCTGGAATGCACCTGATACTGAAATGAAAAAAACACAGTGTATAAACATAGTATGCATTTCACACTCCTCCTTCCCCTTAGACTACTCGAATGACAATTCGATCGCGACACTCCCCTACAATAGAGTAAATAAAAATAAATCATACATAATGAAAGAACGAAAAATTAATACAATTGTTTTAAAAAAAAAAGTCTCTCTATTATATAAAAAAGGTTTTAGTAATCACCTTGTAATATTTTATTTTGCCCATAAATTGGAATAATAAAACGGATCGTAAAAAATTGAGTTTAACTGATAGTACAAGAGCCGGGAAGAAAAAAAGGCAGTTATCTCACCTCAATTTTTGATTACTTTAATGAAAACTATGTATAATTACTAGCCAAAACTGATGAATCTGCCAAGTATAGGTAGGGGAAATAAAAAATGGCGGCTGTTTCATAACCTTAAAAAAACATTAATTATTCATTGAAAATAAACCAACAACACTAAAAAATCTAAAAGAACATTACTTAAAAAAGAACAAATTTGCTGAAATATTAGCTCTAATAAAGCTATTTACATTCAATAGTTATCGAGATATAGCCTTTTAAAAAGCAATACTTCATAAAAATGTACCGAAATATCAGTAGTTAGTGAATCTATTTTGAAAAATCTATATCTCAATAACCATTCGACGTACAATTGTCTATTAGCACTCAAATTAAAGCTAGTTTAACGTACTATAAAGTAGTTTATGGCCTTTACCTTCGTAGAAATAGTAGTTTTCATGATATTTGCTAAAATAAATTGATTTATAGTTGTTCGGACAAATTTTCATTTGCCAAATTTATATTCATATGTGAATATCATAAAA
>NW_027109576.1:346694-361253 GCF_000696795.3 Halyomorpha halys
GTACTATAAAGTAGGTTATGAAGTTTATCTTCGTAGGAGTAATAGTTTACATGAAATTTGCTTAAATAAATTGATTTATAGTTGTTCGGACAAATTTTCATTTGCCAAATTTATATTCATATGTGAATATCATAAAAACTAATACCCCTACGAAGATAAGTGTCATAAAGTACTTTATAGTTAGTTAAATTTCCTGTAAAGAAAATATAAATGATAACTATACTACTTATAAAATTTAAGAAAAAAACTAATGATAATAAAAAAAAATACAAATATGATATGTGTAAACAAAAATATAAATCGATAATATAGGTATAACAAAATAAACTGATTAAACAATAACAAAATCATTTATATACAAGATAGAGAGAATTACATTTTAATTAATAACAAAAATATTATTAATAAATTATCATATCTCAAATAAAATATTAGAACCACATCAATAATATTGTATTAAAGGTATGATAATTTATTAATAATGTTATTGTTTGTTTAAAATTGTTAAAAATCATGTGTTTAATAAAAGCTGTTTGTGATAGATTGTCCTTGAGAATGCCCAAATTAGCTAAAACGTCGGGCTTATAAAGAAATATAGACTGTTTTGTCACTAAAATGGGATAAAATTTATTTTATTTATACACAATACATGTAAATTATATTTTTACAATTTGAGGAACGACTAGCACAATTAAATGAATAGTTGTATAATTTGTACAATGAGTGTTTGTACAATTCAGGTTTCAAGTTTTGTTTACTTTTTATCAGAATTTGGCGAAAATTAGCTATATATGAAACTAATAGATAAAATTGCCATGGTAACTATATTTATTACCAATGGTTCATTCATAAATAAGAGTCATATCCACGGCACTTTTAGCTATTAGTTGAAACTATAGCTAATTCTAGCATATCTCTGTCTTTTTATCTATTAGTTTATAGGTTTCTGTTATCTTGAATGCTTCGTGTGGATATCTTTTTGTAGTCTTGTATGAACGGGTTTTTGGAAACGGTAAGAGAGGAAAAGATTAATTTTAAATTTGTGTACTGTAATGTAACTAGTAGCATTATATAAATGCATTTTATAAACAAACGTCACTTCTTTATTAAACTGTAAATATTTATTTCACCTTATAGGAAAATCCATAATACATAATGTAATCTAATAAATTAATGTCCATTTTAAATATTCTATTCTTTACATATAATTAACTATATCTGACCGTAATTACTAAACATCCCAAAAAAATAAACAAAAGTAGCCTATAGCTAGGCAATAAAGGCGATTATATCAGTTGTTCATTATGTATGAAAGCCATTTTTCAACCTTTGCGTGACTAAAATCATAAATTTTTTTCTCATAAATTAAATTCTGCCCCATGTCGAAGTCACTCTGGACACCGTCAACAGTGCGATATGTTACATCGAAAAGTTAGAAGCAAACAACGTCCAGCTACATCCTTTGTTATGGTAATCAGTCTTATTTTATTTTATTAAAAATAAAATAATATTATTTCTTTTATTATTTTACTACATTTATTATTATTCTTTTTTTAAAAAAAGAAGCCTAATTTATGTTAAGAATTAATTTTATGCTTGTAGAAAATTAAATTATAGTTAGAGAAATACTTTTTTAATATATATTTCTACATTAGCAGATCGGCCAGGGCCCTGTTTCACAATGAAAGCTAATAGTATTAGTTGATAGTACAAGTGTAGAAACTAGTGTGGTAATAATACTAATACTTATTTTTTATTTTTTTCATGGTAGGGAGGACTATTAGTGATATTATTATTATTATTATTTGCGCGACAGACCATAGAGGTCCAAGGCCTCGTGCGATGTACGTAGGAAATCCATCACGTGCTCATGACAAGGTTTTCATAGGGTGGGTTCGTCACTCTCACGCCCATTTTTGTGAGTGCCACCCATTGGCTTACGGGCCTCACAAATGCCCGGGGGGGGGGAGGAGATTATGAGTGAGTATTGCATATTTATATGCTTGAAAAATCCCGGATTTAGGGCAAGGGACTCGATCTCGTAACCTTCGGGTTGGTAGACAGGCGCGTTACCACGCTGCTACCGTTACCCCTTCTGTGATATTTCAGGAATTAAAAAAAACTATTAATAAAAAAATACAAGTCTGTGTAATTGAATGAAGATAAATCTACAGGACTAGTAATATTAGTTTGTACTTTATTATGAAACAGGGCCCTGGTTGTCTTAACATGTTTATTATATTTACTTTTAACAATTGATGTGGTGGTTTAGTCTCGTGGAAAAAGATACCCCTAACGATTTGCAATGTTATTGGGTTGTCAAATAAGTTCATAGCGTTTTTTAATATTTCAATTTAATCCTCTCTGTGTTTATAAAATCATGTTTCCTTGGTCAATAATGTTTACATATTCTATAAAGGATTAGTTAAGGTTCTTCTATGCATCAGTTTCAACCGAGATTCCTTATCTTTTTTAGTGGTATTTTGCTTGCTCCAAATGGAAGAGAAAAAAAATTCATTTTCGTCATTTAATGATTTTTTATTTCCGGAAAGGAAAATCCGCTGCACAGACGGTTAAAATTTTGCAGAGTGTATGGCGACGATGCCTTAGGAGATAAGTGGTTTGCTCGGTTCAGAACCGGAAATTTTGACTTGGAAGACGAAAAGCGCTCGGGTCGTCCTTCAACTGTTGATGATGACCAAATTCAAGCATTAGTCACAGACAATCCCCAGTCTACAACATATCTCATGCAAGTGTCTCTAATAATTTTTTCTCGTAATCGCAAAGGTTTTCCATTACGATAACCCCAGTTCTATCATGTCTTTGCAGACCCGGCAGAAATTATTGGAGTTCGGCTGGGATGTGTACCCCCACCCACCTTATTCATCACCTTGCCCCAAAAGAGTTTCACTTATTTTAGGCCCTTCAAAACTCTCTTAACGGAAGACACTTTAATTCTTTGCGAAAAAATCTGAAAAGTTCTGGAAGGACGTAATTAAAAAAATATCTGAAAACGGCAACATGTAATAGATCAAAATGGGTCATATATAATTGATTAAAAATATTTACAAAAATCTGAAGTTTTTATTGAAATCACCAGTAAAT
Organism: Halyomorpha halys; assembly: GCF_000696795.3. Taxonomy (NCBI): domain Eukaryota; kingdom Metazoa; phylum Arthropoda; class Insecta; order Hemiptera; family Pentatomidae; genus Halyomorpha; species Halyomorpha halys. Next base: position 349,800 of record NW_027109576.1, read on the forward strand.
AACGCTACGAACTTATTTTACAACCCAATATATTTTAAGTAATTATAATAAGTTATTACAAGGGGAATCGAAAATCTCTCAAGACCAAGTCAATAATAACTTTGATAATGTTTTGCCAACTTTTATAACTTCAGGACTTATTTTTTAATATTGTTTGACGGCCACAAATTTAAGCCAAATTATACGAACCAATCTAAATAGTCCATTTACATGCTTGCGCATGCGCGAATTTGTCTAAGTTTGGTAAACGAGAAGGCGCGACTTTTTATCTAATTATAAAATAAAAAAAATAGTAAAATAATCGTAAGTAAACAATCATATCCTTTATCAAGTGAGATCTATTACGTTTAAGAAACAACTGGTATTTCAGAAATTATTTTTTATATTTTAATATTACTTGATGTAAAATAACTACTGAAAGTTTTTTAAACCATTTGTCTTAACTACTAAGATCATTTCCTTCTATTTCTAATTCGAATCGTTAAATTATTTCTTTCAAAATAAATTATAACAACAAATTTAACTTCAGGATATCTTGGTTGACATCTCAATTACTTTAAATTTCTTCACTATTCTTTTTTACCCAAATATTTTTTTCTGTTAAATATTTAACTTTTCTTTTGCATTATAGAGATTAAGAGATGAACAGATCACCATTTCACAGTTGGCAATGCGCCAAGAGTCTGAAGAACCAAATCGAAAACAAAAGTTTATAAATTGCTTAAGAAAGTATTGCGATGCTACGACATTACACGGCTTCAAATATTTATCTGAGCCTAATCGACCCTTATATGAAAGGTAATATAATTATTATTTATTATGACATAATATAGTTAGTTATGTTTATTTCTACATACAGAGTACTATACGTTGATAATACTTCAGTAGAATCAACTTTCGTAGATAGCAACGAAATACTAGTAAAGTTGTTATTTTTTATTGAGTATAATGCTTTAGAGGTTAAAAGATGAATGTTGAATAATATAAAATAGATCAACAAAGTGATGAGTATTTATATATAAATAGCTGACCCGGCAATGCCTCGCTATTGCTATATTTGAGGATGTATATAGATTTAATGAACTCAATTGGTAGTTTGATTTATATTATTGTGTTTAGTTAAAATTAAACATATATGTATACTTTATTATTGTGATTTGGCAGCATAAATTGAACCAATATATACAATGACATTCCTTTGTGCTAAGATTTTTTTTTCTGATCCCTCTAAAACAGAATAAAAAAACAATAAATTAGTGGTTGCTTTACGTATGGTTACATAGATCAAGTTGAGTATTACCTTTTTCTACCTGTGGTACTTAAGGTTACGATACTTATCTCGTTATTGGGAATTATCCATTCTATATGGTCCTACTAGAAAAATATCCGGAGGTGAGGGGCCTCCTTGTGGTATTTTTTTTTTTTTCTGTTTTTCCGAACCCTCTAAAAAAACAGGAATAAAATGTGAATTAGTAGTGCAAGTCCTTGTAAGATTCGACCGTTCCCTTTTATAGGGGTATTCATGATGTTTTGTTAAATGTAAAATGTTTTACCACATTAAATATTATAAACATAGGATTGTGAGCAGCCCTATTTAAAGTTATATTAAATGCATAAGAGCTCCTAGCGGAGTTTTTTAGCTACTTGTTTTACTTCATTAATAAGTAATTCATTACAACATGCCTAAAATAAGTGAAATATAGAAGTTCACAAGAATCTCTTGTCTTATAAGGAAGAGAATCAAGATGAGCTAATTGACAACTATCATTACATTATTATTATTGTCAGCCATTTCTTTATTTGTTTTAAAACATCCAAAACAACACTAACACAATCAAAACACAAACTACGAGTAGTACAAGTACACAAACTACGGCTACAAAAAGTAACCTAACACAACAACCAACAAAACGGTAACGAGCTCTGCTGGTCTGTTGTGTGACGTCATTCTCCATTTAACAGACCTAGTAACAGACTCTCAACCATGTTATATGTTACATCGTTTTAACATGGTAAAAGAAGGATATATTTCTTCATTTAACAGAAGTTTTTCTATTTAACATGCTTAAACATGTTAAACTAAAGATCATGAATATCCCTTATATATATACATGAAGTGGTAAGACGGTAACTATGGTAACACAAATGATATCAGCAAACTTCGCCATACATCGTTATTACTGGGTCGATTTATGCGATTGTATCTTATTATTTAAGACAATTTTATTATCTGTAATATTTTCATGTATATACTACATAAAATATGAATAGTTTTTAAATAATAATCCTCTCTGTGCTTCAATATTAGTATTATATTGAAAACATTTAGTGGTAAAAGATTTTTTTCGGAGCGAAACAATGTTGATATTTGATATTGGTTTAGGGCTCTATAAACTGCACCAAAGAGCACAAATGGGTATAATTAAACGAATTAGAACTGGAGATATAAAATAAAACGTTAGAAAATTGTTTCTTTATTTGAAACCAATATTTTGCCCTTATAAGGCATTAACTCTGATTCCCTTCTTGAGAATCCATCAATTTCATTATCTTCTCATGGGGAAAAAGGGAACATTTTGAATAAACACCACTCAAATCGGTCCAGTATTAAGAAAGTTTATTGTGGACAAAGATTCGATCATTCCCTTTAATATATAGAGATTTAATTTCTTGTTTGAGATAAATTTGTTTTTCAATTAATAAAAAAATAAATAGTATTTTATTTTTTTATAACTACTACGTTTCGGCCATTCTAGTCATTCTCACGGATCTATTGATTAAGATTTTCAATTACATTAAAGCCTATGTATTTTTAGAAATTTTATTTCTTTTTTCGATAAATTTGAAATTGAAATTCTTAGCCTTCAATATTTAAAAAAAGTTTGATTGTGCGACAGTGTAGAAGAAATTGTAAATCCAACTTATTTTTCAATTTTCAAATCCGGAATTTTTAAAAAATTTCATTGTTGCTTGAATTTAATTTTCTTTGTCTTGTGCATAAATTATTTTATTTTATTTTTATTATGGGATCAGTTTTACTTTGTTATATTTTTTATATAGATTTATATTTGTATTTATACATATTAAGATAGTATTATTCAATATTTATACATTTCTTTACTATTATTATTATAGTCGGTTTTTCTTACTATTGCGGGTTGAATATCTAAGGTGGGGGACCTAGAAGTCCAACCACTTTCATATTTTTATTTATTTTTCCTTTAATTCAAATATTTAAAAATGTTCGCACTATATCGTGCTATGTCTAAGAAATATGACTCTTAGTACTTGGGCCTCTCTTAGCAGGTCTATAGGCACTCCCATACCATTCACGCCTTCCACTGTCGATTTTGGTGTGAGCCCATTCGTTGATATTATGAATGGAGTAGTGGTAACACCTTCCAATTGATATAGCTGTTTCAATTCTATCACTAATTCCTGGTATTTCCTCAGTTTTCTCCTGCAGTGGAGCTTATATTACAATCGTTGGGGATCCTAACAGTTCCGCTTTCTTTTTTCTTAGATTTATAAGGAGGATATCTGGTTTATTATGGCGTACTGTATGGTCCGTAATTATTGATTCATCCCAATAGAGCTTAAGAGGACCTTTTTGGAGGAGTCTATTCGGGTGGTACTTGTAGTATGGGCTCTTATCACCAATAAGGTCTTAACATCAAGGTTGTACTTCACTGCCAGGCCCTGATACAAAATTTTGGCCACATTGTTGTTCCTCTGTAAATATTCAGTACCAGCCAACACTCCACATCCACCCGTGATATGTTGGATTGATTCCAGCGCCACCGAGCATAATCGATACTTATCTGATGCGTCGTTTAGCACATACCTCCTATATGATCATGTGGCAATAACTTGATCTTGAATAGCAACCACAAATCCCTCTGTCTCGGAGAATAGCCTTTCAGATTGTAATCATTTAACTGATCTTTCTTTGTCTATGGAGGCTTCGTTCAGTTGGCTATAGAATCACCGAGGTAGAGACTTGCTTTTCCATTCTGTCAGTCGTTCATTTTGTGACACGATTGTTGATTCAACACCTTTAGGAGCAGTTAAACCAGAGTCTATCCTTGAGATGGCGAGATTAGCTATAACTAAGAGCAGGGATTGCCCAGGTGTTGATGGTCTTAATTTTTTGTTTCTCAGTCGGTAGGAGTTTAAGCACTTTTTGTAACCTAATTTTTAGCATTGTTAGCTCTTGGTGCATATTTTTTCGGGATATTTAAAGGTGCTGTTGCATGCCCAAATATTTATATAATTTATTGGCTTCAAGTTCCTTTATATACTTTTATTATTGCTTTAAAATTAATTTTTTTCTCTTTTGATTCAGTGAGTACTATTGTTATTCTTTACATTTTTGTTTATTTTTTTTCTTCTATTCATTGTATGAATGTGTATTTGAACACTAATACTTAATGCCTTCATTTTGTGGCAGATTTGACTAATTCTCCTTAATAAAATAAATTTTACTTAAAAAAAAATTGTCTACTCCGTCTAACGGTTTTATCGGAAACTAAATTTTTTTATATCAACTTAACACCATGATGTCATCGGTGAACTCCTCTATCTGTCATTAATATCACAAGCTAATCATAAATCAATACAGACATTGTATTGTTGACACGTGCTCTCGAAGGTAGAAAAAATGAAATTACTTTCACAGAAAATTATATAAACAAAAAAAAGAAAAGAAAGAAATGTAGAATGTGCATTACTCCTTAACATGAAGAGCATGTTGGAACATGACAAAGGTTATATTTCTTTGTATATAATACCTCTTTGTATATATTGCTTTGAAATACAATAATCCTAAATTATACTACTTGAGACATGCTGAGCAATAACTGATAAACTGTAGATAAGGTTAGGATTATCTATATTATGGATTCCATATCAGCAGGTGTCATGATTCTCTACTATCAGGTTATTGATAACAGGAGCAGTCACCTGCTTGAACCCGAACGAACTACGCTTATCATCATTATTATTTATTATAGCTACAGAGAAACGTTTAATTATTTTTAATATTCAATATATCATTTCGTCATATATAAATGGAAAGAAAATAAAAATTTTGATTAGTATCATGTTGGCTAAATATTTTTATTACACAATATACAATTTTAAAATTACTAAACTAAGACAATGAACTTTTGTTTTTTTCAATCGAATTGCCAAAGTAATTTGTACACTGAAATAGCCAAAGTAATGTAATATTTCATTACGATAAATAAGCATATGTTAAAATGATAATAAATAGATATATAGTAAACGGATTATATATACATTAAAAACTGATCATGAAATTGCATTAAGGCATTTTCAATTCCCAAAACGTCACAAAAATGTGTAAAAATCATAGGAAAAACGTAATTACACAACTGAGAAATGGAATGCCTGAATTCGAATCTTCCATACATCTAATATTGTTCACTATTTTTTAAAATAAAAATTTCTTTGCATTTGATTTATGAATAATTTTGATTAATATCTCTTAGGTTAGACCCGCAATGCACTTAGGAATTACGGGAATACATATCGCTGCTCTGTTTTGATAGCGGCACTAGGGATGGGATATAGACATCGATATATCGAAATATTGCCTCCAATATTCGATATGGATATTTTGTAACCGATAAAATCGGAAAATCAATATTTTCACCCGATCAGATTAAAACCAATATTTTTCTAAGGAAAAAAAAATATAAATAATTCAATCCCCAATTTTTTTAAAAAAAACTGCATACGCTTATGTATTAAATAGATGACTAAACCAAAAAATCATAGGTGATATGCTCTCTAAAAATAACCCCAGAACTTCATATATGTAAACTATCTTATTTTATTATTTCTGACAGTATTAAAAAAAAATTAATAAATACCAATATAATTCAAGTATAAATATAGAAGGTATTTAAAGATTAGGATATTATAAGTAAATATTACCAGTAAATCCGCCATTCATTATAGATAATCGAATAATGATATCAACAAATAAATTTTAATATTTTATTTTAAAAATTCCCGAAAATATCAAAGTTTTTCACTTATGAAATATAGAAGTTTTCTTTTATTATCGCTGCCAAAGATTGATATCGATATCAAACTCTCCTCAAGAAACTTTTACGTTTGCTATAAAAATTCGAATTTTAGAATTTTTATAGCAACCGAAAATTTTTTTTTTATATATAATCATTTTATCTTCATGAGGCTAGTATTTATTGTTTAAATAACTTAACTGGTATTCAGGTTAAATCTCAACACTCTTTATTAATTATTTAACATTCCAACGTTTCGGGCAATTCGGCCATGCTCAAGGGCAATCTTAAATATAAATTTACACCTCACATCCAAAAATTTAAACAATTATTGCAGGCTATTTAGCCCAGGTCATTAATATTAGCCAAATAACCCTACTCTGTCACAATTTCATTAATTTTTTTAACTTTTAATTATACATCAACTTAACACTATTAATTTATTATCAACAAACAATTTTTAACCTTGAATTAAAAATCGTTTGTTTCAATACTTTACCTTAAATTAAGTATAAATCATGTATAAAAAATATTCCTTAAAATTTGCGATCTCTTTGTTATTTTTACTGAACATAAATCTTTTCCATCTCGATGATGTGCACTAGTTATATTTTATAACTATAAAATATATTTTAACTAATAACTATAACTATATATCTAACTATATCAAACTGTATGTTTGTTTCTTTTTATTTAATGGCGTAAAACCTTTTGGTCATCAACGCTTAGGGACTGTTATAATAAAGCTAGAGACATACACACCCACATACATTCACTCACGCACACATGCATATGATTCCAACATTAAAAAATAAAAAATAAATTAATAATAATAAAATATTAAAATCAAAGATGAGCTATAATTTAGAAAGGAGGCGATGTGCTTTTAGTAATGTTAATACCAATGTAACTTTAGCTTTCTCATCGGTGAGATCTTCAGGTAAATTTGGAGTCAGTCCTATTCTGTTTATTGTTGGTAAATAGTTAGTGCTTTCTTCAAAAATATGTTTAATGGTGAAATTGGACTGAAGTTATTGGTATGTTGGAAGTGGCAGTTTTTTGATCAGGTAAGAGTGTGAGAGGACAGTATAGCCTATTCTCAAGCGGGTTAGAGCAACTTTCTCTCTGGAACACTCCTGGAGGAAAATTTTTTTAACTAAGGAGAAAAAGAAATATAAGTTTTTGGTAGTAGCATATTTTGGACAATAGTAGTGGATATCAAGAATGTTAAGGAAAAATAAATAAAGAATAAAATAAAACAACAGAATATTCTGATCTTGGGAAATATCCTGCAACGTCAGTAGAAACTATGTTATGTAAAATAATAGAACAAAGGAAAGTACATAGATGGAAAATTGTTATCACTGTATAAGAAATAGAATAATAATAAATTAAAAGTTTATTTTAGATGACCTTCGTCGAATATATCTATTTAACCAGACACTGAAGCCTTACAGGTTCTATAAGCTTCCAATATCCAATCCCTAACTCTAGTGAAATGGAAAAGTCTTAAGTTCAAGTAAAAATAACCAAGAGATCGAAAATTATGAGAAATATTTTTTATACAAGATAATTGATGATAAAGTACTGAACTAACAAGACAGGATTGCTATTATAATTATTTCTAGTTTTTGAGAACAATATTTTAATTAATTGCGCATATTTCAGATCAATCTTATTGTCATATATATTATTATTGTTTTTAAAGTAATAGGAAGTCGTTACTGATTCATAACCCCTAGAACGTGTTTTTTTGAGTTGGATGTCTGATAACCTCTAATGCTTATCTGGGTGTATCTAAGTGCATACAAAATACAATATTTATGATTGCCTTTGTCATAACCTGTAAATTATAGACGCTTCAGTGTTTCTTTTGCATTTGACCCCTACGCGACCTTGGAAACCACTTGGTAACCAGGAAAATATCGGAGACTATTCCGTTCTAGACACGCGACAGCAGTCCTACTAAAACTTGCAGAGGATCAAACTAGAGGATTAAATGAATTACTAATAACTCAGGGCCAGAAATTTTGCGTGTAAACTGACAGCATTCCTTCATATATGATTCACACAATGATTACTTGATAATACTAAATAAGAATATTTAGTTCTCATAATTATTCAAACGGCATTTTTTACGTTTCGAAGAAAAATAATTTGAAATTAAAATCGCATATTGTAGTCATTAAATAACTCGTTTTTAATACTTAAGGTTATTGCACCATAATCTGTTTAGGGATTTCGTTATTAAAAAGAAGGAATGATCTTACTCCTTTCGTCGTAAATATTTTCTTGCTTCCTTCTTCTACCAAGTTATCCAATCCCGCCGTCCATCGTACATCTCAGTTTATAGATTTTCTGTACTTCATGTTTCAGATTTTCGCTTATTCTTGTGAATATGTATACTAGCAGTAATTGTACCTTTCCATTTATCATTTTTAGTTTAAATATATTTGATTTTTATCATTTTTGTTTTCTATTAAAAATATTATTTATTATCAGAATTGTTTGTCATCTTATGTTTTATGATATGAAATATGGTTTTACTTTATTTGTTCTATTCTTATTTTATATATTATGTTAATTATTGTTGTGCATTTTAATCTTTTCAAATTCATTATTTTATTATATTTCATGACGTTTTATAATTTCATTCTTATTTTGTATTTCACTCTAAGGCTCTAAAGCCTAATTCTGATGCCTGTATATTATTCTAAAGGGATCAATCCCAGAATAAATAAGGAATATTATTATTATTGTCAATAAGAAACCAGATAAGATCTTATATTTATTTATCGGTAACTTGTAGATTGGAAGTGGGCAACATTTATGACATTTTTAATATTATTCGCGTATGAATATAATATTTGCAATGAAATTTTCTCTGAACTACTATAAATCAATTTATTTGAGCAAATATCATAAAAACTACTACTTCTACAAAAATAAACAACTTTATAGTACATTAAACTAACTTTAATATGAGTCCTAATATACATCTGTACGTGTTATGGTTCCTGCGATATAGATTTTTCAAAATAAATTCACTAACTACTGATTTTTTTTTATGAAATGTTGCTTTTTAAAAATCTATATCTTGAACTATGGAACATAAAGAGCATAAATATCATAAAAAGTAAAACTCCTACAATGATAACCGTTATAAACTATTTCATAGTAAATTTAACTAGCTTTAATTTGAGTGCTGACAGACATCTGTACGTCTTACGGTTTCTGAAATAATTTTTTTCATAAATCAAACTTATCGTCCAAACAGCAATAAATCAATTTATTTTAGGAAATATCATGAAAACTACTATTCCTACGAAGGTAAAGGTCATAAACTACTTTACAGTCCGTTAAACTAGCTTTAATTTGAGTGCTGATAGACATCTCTACGTCACATAGTTCCTGAGATACAGATTTCTCAAAATAAATTGACTAACTAATAATCGTTCAGTACATTTTTAAGATATGTTACTTTTTAAAAAGCTATATCTCGAGAATTATTAAACGTAAATAGCTCTATTAGGGCTAATATTTCATCAAATTTTTTCTTCTTTAAATAATATTCTTTTAGATTTTCTATTGTTGTTGGTAGTTTTGAACATATAGAGCTGTGAATGAAAAATTAATTCTTTTAACTTTTGAAACAGCCGCCATCTTTTATTCCCCCTACCTATACATGGCATACTCATCAATTTAGACTAGTAATTAAACATAGTTTTCAATTAATTAAAGTAATTAAAAATTGGGATGAAATAACTGACTTTTTCTCTTCCCGGTTCTTGTATCAAGTGGCTCCCCAAACCTGGTTTTGAATGCGCCTGGTGCAGCATAGAGATTAATTACAAATATAGAAAAAAATATTACTTTTGTTACTAGTGTTTTTATAGTTTACTAGTGTAAACTATATGTGAAAATTGTGTTGACTAGCGTGTGCATAGTTTTGTTTTTATGCCTAGCCGTGGCTTCACCGGAAGCAGTGATTCTACGCATTTGTTTCGCTAGTGGAAGTCAGGAACACTAAACCTAATTAGAGTAGCAAACAGAAAATATTGAAGGAAAAAAAAACAATATAACTTTTATCTATAAATTACGATTAATGATTTTTCTTTTTCGTTTATCTTTTTGTTTTATTTTATACATTTAAAAAGGAAATATTAAATATAGATGAATGGCCGTATGTAATTTAGAAAAAGATGGTCCGGATTGCACTCTAGAAAAAAATTAAGAAATAGTTTTCAACTATTTATTCACAGCCGTGAACGTTTTGGCCCAAACTGGAGGTTTTCATCATGGCTAAAATAACCTATAATACATATAGGTCATATATATATAGCTTAGGTAACGAGGAAGGAAATTGTGTATACTTGTAAAAAGGCTAATGAACCTTTATTTACATTGCATTATGTAACTACGCCAATAAATGATCCACATGAAACTGAACTTCGTTGATTTCGAGAAATCTGAACAATTTGTTGACTCATTGGTACAATTTTTGAATCTCTTTTTCAGCTATTTCTTTATTATATGATTACATAATAACATTTTAACTAAACTAAAATAACCTTTACTATTCGCCGTATGCCTATGACTTAGTGCACTACAGTATCCATTAATAATACTCAACTTATCCTTGTCAAAAAGATCCATAGAGACATTTGTATTTATTTATTAATTATTGCAGAAGTTTTTGTCGGGGGTTGCGGTCAGCGAAGATCAACATAAATAAACAAAACCATATTTATTTATTTTATGCCGACGTTTCGATCTGAGTTTCAGTTCGTCAATGATAGACATAAATGAAATTTATTAACTGCACTGTCGATTATGTGTGGGCGATGTTTATTATTACGGTTTATAAGCTAAACTAAAAAGATATTCGAGGAAAATAGTCTGGGTGGCGGTCAATAAAAGTATCAAATAGTAAAAGAAAACTACTTATTGTTAACCAACTTTTCGCCCCAATTAGTAACAGAACATCATTCTTATCAGCCCTGACGATGGCCTACAAAGTGGGGCGAAACCTTGGTTAACAATAAATATGTTTCTTTTAATATTTTGATAGCTTTATTGACCGCCACCTGGACTATCTTCCTCCAATCTACATCATACGGTTAACTATTTTCTTCCAATATGAAAAAAACTAAAAATAATTCATAATATAAAATAAATTCTAGCGCTAAAACTAATAATTCAATTAACAAAATACTGCGTATTTATTATTTTTATTTAATACCAGATCGACCTGGTGGACCTACACGGTTAATATAACAGTTACATTTTTTTTTTGTACCAATTGATATATGGGGCGTTATAGTCAAGTACAAAAGACACCCCTTATATTTAATTACAAAAACAATGACTTTTATGGATTTAATAAAATGAATAACTTAAA
>NW_027109576.1:361303-369153 GCF_000696795.3 Halyomorpha halys
AAATTTAATAAAATGACTTCTAATGGAAAAAAAGTTAATTTAAGAAAAAGGTAAGAGAAAAAATAAAATTGTAGTAATGTCAATAATAGAATCTATAGAATTTATGAGAGAATGTCCTACAGCTGCCTAGGGTTCTGTCTTCAGGGTGAGGTTGGATTTCCCAAGGTAATTAAGTCCCTGCTCTTTTAAACATAAATTTTATTTTTTTTAAAAAGAAGTTGTTTAAATTGTGTTTTTCATAACTCTTGTAATAATATTTATTAGGATATGATAGCTGAACACGTAACGAGAGTCCCAGATTGGCTAGTTCATAAGATTGGGAGTTCGATTGCCACCTTGGACAGTTAATACCTATTTAACGGAGGCCCCGATAAATCTATATTGACATTCCCAGTCTGCAAAATATGGGAGACCATTTTAAATAGTGATGGACTTAACATTTTAACATGTCAATTGTCTCTTCCATAAATCCAGAAATAAAACATGCACTATGACCTCAAAAGTCTATGTTTAGCCGAATTGACCATAACCAGAGATCAATTCTTCCATGATATACGTAGTAACCAGCCAAACCTACTTGTTCCTGACCTTGCTTCCTCTCTATTCAATCTTCCTACGCAAAAGAAAAAAAGTTGTCCTCCAAATTCTCTAATCTAGGTATGTTATTGGAGTTTTACTAATAGGTAGATTCTCCACAAGTCTGCATTTTGTCATAGTACTCATTCACACTATATTTTCCAGTTGTATTTTTTATTTAATAATATGATAAATTTCAATAAAATAATACAAAAAAATATATAAAAAGAAAATTACAGATTAAAAAAAATTAAAATAATAAATTCGCTGACGTTTTAAATAACTAATGTTCAATATAATCAAGAAATAAACGAAAATATTAATCGGAAGATCGATGTTTGACCGTGTGTAATAATAAAAGGAAGATGCGGGTGCAGTCAAAGAAGAAAACAGTCATAAAACTATTTAATGGGAACCAATGTTTTGCGCCATGTTTTAGGGCTACATCAGGGCTAAAAAAGATACAAACACTTAAATGAGGTAAAAATTAGGCAAATAGATAACAAAAATAAAATTTAATTTATGGTATTTATTATTAATTATAATTAATAATTATATCATATTTTCATAGTTAGCCATACCTTAATTAAATTTTATTTTTTTATCTATTTGTTTACTTTTTTACCTCATGTAAGTATTTGCCTTCCTATTTACTGTAGTATAATAGAATTTGTGGACACTTATATACAGTTTGATTATATTGATTATTTAATCTAAAACTTATTTTAATCCTGTTGTTTTTTTTAATTATTACAAAAAGTTTACTTTATTTTAGGAAGAGGCAATTGACAAGTTAAAAGGTTAAGTCTATCACTATATAAAATTGTCTCCCATATTTTTCAGAGTGGGAATGTCAAGACACATTTACAATTTGGGAAATCCAACCTCTTCCAGAAGACTGAAGCCAAGGCTGCCGCAGGACATTTTGTTATAATTTATACATTTAGCTATTCTATTATTGAAATTACTGCAATTTTATTTTATTTTTTCTCTGCATTTTTCTTAAATTAACTTTTTTTTATTAGAAGTGTATAAAGTGTACCTTCAACCTAATACCAGGCACTCCTTCACTTTTGAATCGTTGGTTTGATTGTAGTGGACTGTATAAAATAGTGATAAATAAAATATAATTAATTGAACGAAAAATCTATTGTTTAAATTACAGTTGAAGTAGGGGACGACCGAAACAACAGGTGCGTTGGTTAATTTTGAATAATGGGTCTATGGGTTTAATGACGTTGATGATGATGATTGATCGTTATTGATAGGTGGACTTACTCTATGGCTCGGTTATCCTCTCTCCCTTTCTTGATTTCCTCCCTCCTCCTTCCCTGTTCCGAGAGGCACTTCAAGGTACTACTCACTCATTTTTATAGTAGAATCTGGATGAAAATAAATAAATAGCTGTTTCTGGCAGTCTCGCTACCGAGTGTGCTCGGCCACATGGGGCGCTGGTGTTACAATCGTAGCCATATAATGGAAATTTTTTTTTGATTCTTCCGTTAGCACGGAACAAAAAGTTAATTATTTATTTTATTTAAATCCATAAAAGTCATTATTTTTGTGATTAACTTTTCTTTTTAAGAAATATTATTTTATAATAAGAATTTTATTTGTATCTTAGTTTTTTTCTTCATACAATACAGAAAAGAGAGAAAACTGCTCCTAGATCCCGACTATTATAACATTTGCTAGACAAACGGTCTAAACTTCCAATCAATTACAAAAGACTGATCTACATGACTATCATAACGCCTATCTGGGCATATGGAGTTGAGCTTTGGGGTTCTACTAAGCCATGGAATTCCTCTTGTATCTATCAATCCTTACAGTCCAAAATCCTTAATGCTACTTTGTCACAATCAAGTCATCCATCAGCACCTTGATGTTCCATAAGTTGCCGATCTGGCCAGAACCAGATACCAATCATTCCATGATAAACTTCTCATCCACCCAAACCCACTTATTTCTAACCTGGCTTCTCCTTTATTACCTATTAATTATAAGTAATGAAGAAGAAGCCAATAATCCTCCTAGGCGTATGACAAGAAGATGGCCTTAAGATCTTCTCCTTTAGAAATGTTATTGGAGTTCCATCAATCGGTAGATTCTCCAAATGTTTGCATCATGTCACTTTATGACTAACAGCAAATTTACTTGTTCTATATATTTTTATACAGTTGTAAATAGCAATAATCAAATTATTAAATTTTTTCCCTTCTTTTTTTATAACATATTAAATCGTTAGGGTTGTCTTTTATACGAGTATAGTCTCGTATAAAAGACCTTCCCCTTCCCCCATAATCATTTGTTAAACTAAAAAAAAAAAGTAACTGTTATATTAAGTAAGCCCCACCAAGCCGATCTGGTATTGAACGAAAATAATAAATATTTAAAAATTTTAGAAAATATTTATATCTAACTTGTATTGTAACCTAGTTATACATACTATGTCACATGTAGAGTCTACACCTCGGAAACATAAAAAAAAAACAATTAATTTTCACTAATTAGTGATGAAAGTCCTTTCTCTTTGCTCTCTCTCTTCCATCCAGGGAGTTCAAGGCGGGCCCAGACTAACTAATGAAATCAGGTCTCACGTGCAAGCTTTCGAATAACAATTAAGATTCTCTTGTGCAAAATTAGCTCTTCTTTGAGATATTAGGCGAAATGGGGAAGGGTAACAAATTTTATTTTTTTGTTAAATTACTCTTATAGTGTTAAAAATCATCTAGCTGTGCCAAGCTGCAGCCACATTTTTAAATTTCTTAAAAAGTTTTAGATAGAACGCATTTCTGGTGGTCCTAAAACTCTTAGTAAATATAGGAGTATATAATACAGTCAAATATAATTTATTACTATATAATAATATAGTAACGAGTTACTTTTTTTTTTGCCTTTAAAACTTAAACAGTGTACCCTAGCGAAAATATCAAGCTGTAGTGATTTAAACAACATTAAATTAGACATCAAATTAGTGCCACAACTTATTAATTTGATCAAGTGAATGCATCATA
Source organism: Halyomorpha halys (assembly GCF_000696795.3). Taxonomy (NCBI): domain Eukaryota; kingdom Metazoa; phylum Arthropoda; class Insecta; order Hemiptera; family Pentatomidae; genus Halyomorpha; species Halyomorpha halys. The sequence continues at coordinate 364,897 of NW_027109576.1, forward strand.
AACTGTTGATCGTCAATAACAAAAAAAAGTTTTTTATTATTAATAACAAAAGATATTCAAAAAGTTTTAAAACTGCTTTATTAAATCATATCACATGTCCAACGTTTCGGCCAATCCGACAATCATCAAGGACAATGTTAATTTTAGTTTCACAGCCTCGCATTTGTTAAACGCTGGGGTGGTGGAAACAAATAAAATATTTTTACTGTTCTTACTGTTTTATTAGTTACGGTTAAATGACATAAAACGTTCTTACTGAGTGAGAACCAACAACAAACTGGACGGCAACCTCCCGATGGTTAACTCTGCTAACTAGCCGTTAGATCAAGTACATAACAGCTAGAGAACTACAATCGATATATTCCCAGTTTGCCACAGAGTAACATGCATACATTAAAAAAATGAATATTTTAGATCTCACTTTAACAGCATTTATTTATAAAATGGAAGATCGCTGATTGACAGTGTATAATAATATTGAACATGGTCCGAGTGCGGTCAAAGCAAACTCAGATAGTCTTAAATCTATTTATTATGAGCCGTTTCACCCCACGTAGCAGGGCTTCATCAGGGCTAAAGAAAGATACAAACACTAATATGAGATATAAATAAATAAACAATATCAATAAAGAATTTTAATAATTTAAGGGAGGATTAAAATAAATTCCAATAAATCCCGCCAAATCACATTTACCCTTCGTCGTAAACCTTCGTCTTGCCCTACAGTATCTTTTAATAATACCCCACTCATTCCTGTTCAACAGATCCGTTACTTAGGACTAAATCTGGACAAACGACTGACATGGAATCCTAACACAAGACTGAAAAGACAGGAAACTGCTCGTCGATTCCGACTATTACAACATTTACTAGACAAACGGTCTAAACTTCCAATCCATTACAAAAGACTGATCTACATGACTATTATAAGGCGTATTTGGACATACGGAGTTGAGCTTTGGGGCTCCACTAAACCATCTAATTCCTCTCGAATCCAATTCTTACAGTCCAAAATCCTTAATGCTCCTTACTTTGGCACAAATCAAATCATCCATCAGGACCTCAATGTCCCCTATGTTGCCGATTTGGCCATAACCAATCCTTCCATAATAAACTTCCCAACCACCCAAACCAACTCGTTTCTAACCTGGCTTCTCCTTCACTACCTAATAATCCTCCTAGACGTCTGAAAAGAAGATGGCCTCGAGATCTTCTCCTTTAGAAATTTTTTGGAGTTCTGTCAATGGGTAGATTCTCCACATGTTTTTATCATGTCATAATATCACTTATAGCAAATTTACTTGATGTGTTTATATGTATACAGTTGTAAATATCATTAAATAAATTATTTTAAAAAAAATGAAAATAATTTAAGAACTTTTTTTAGTCCTCATGAAGCCCTGCAAGGTAGGGCGAAACGTTGGCTCATAATAGTTAGCTTTACGACTATTTGAGTTTTCGTTGACCCCACACGGACCATCTTCTTTTATTTATTTATAAAACTTTTTGTCTATTTGTCACTATAACATTTAATAATAAAATTGATTCTTTATAAACACTACATTTACTCTTAATTGCAAATAACTATTCATTATATTACAATTAAAATTAGCTATATATGTGTGTCTTTAGTTATAGTTACTATCTATGTAGTTATAATGAGATTCTTATTTTTATCGTATTCTTGTATGATTTTATTTTATTATACTGGTTAGTTTTAACGATCCTTTATTTTTTATATTAAATATCATGTTAAATGTTGTATATATTATTTTATATAGTATAATATTATATTTATTATATATTTTTAATCAAGTTCATTCCATATTTATTACGAATTCGTTAGTCCATTATTATTAGTTCACTAATTGTAAATTTGCATCATTATTATTCACTTCATATGTTTTTTCTCTTATTTTTAGTATTGTTTTATTTTTTATATTATTTTCATTTTAGTATTTAATTGAATCATTCATTTTATCACTAGAGGTTAATTCATATTAGGGCTGCTCACAATGCTATACTTATAACATTTAACATGGTAAAACATTTTACATTTGACACAACATCATGAATACCCCTATTATAATTTTTAAATGTTAAATATTAAATGCATAAGAGCTCCTAGCGGATTTTTGAGCAACTTGTTTTATAATCTTTCCTTCCAAAACTTCATGTTATTGTTTATTTATAAATTTTCACTAAAGTAGTTTATTACAACATGTATAAATTGAGTGAAAAGTGGAATTTGTGTGAAAGTTTGGCTACTGAGTGCATTGTTGATCTGAGTGACTTGTGAGGAAGGGAATCAAGATGAGCTAATTGACAACTGTCATTACATCATTATTATTGTCATCCATTGCTTTATTTGTTATAAAAACATCCAAAACAATACTAACACAATCAAACTCCAAACTACGAACAAGGAGCAAGTAACCTAACAAATAAAATAGTGACGAGCTCAGCTGGTCTGTTGCGTAACATCATTCTACATTTAACAAACCTAGTAACAGACTCTCAAACATGGTATATGTTATATCGTTTTAACATGGTAAAATAAGAAAATATTTCTCCATTTAACACGCTTTAACATGTTAAACTAAAGATCATGAATACCCCTATTGTACTGATCTAGCTAATAAATCGTAGTAACCACCACGACGCCCTAATAGTCAAAATTGTAACTAATAAATTTCATTTATGTCTATCATTTTTGTGTGTTATATTGGCACTGACCGATAGATGTTATCTGCTCCCACCATATTTGATGTAATTTTGTAAATAAATAAAAAAATATACATATACAGTGTTTGCAAATAATAGAATTAATTATTAAATGTTATAGTGAAAAATACAGGTTTATTTGACTGTGTTTATTTCATTTGGGCATAATAACATTGAAAGTTTTATAAAGAATGTGAGGCTGTGAAACGAGTTGAAATATTATAACATGTAGTGGTTAGAAAAAAAAAAGCAGGTAAGAGGATTATACATGTAAATGAGAAGAAAAAATTAAGATAGCATCTTATAAAATAAAATAAAAACAGTTGCATAAAAAGGCAAGAAATATAGAAATCTATTGCATATTTAATTTTATTTCACTTTTTTGTTTTTGATGTCTTCCCTTTTACTTGTAAGTAACTTTACAGCAGTTAAAAGATATTTACTGCATTTATTTTTTACCAGACCTCCATTTCATAATGTTTCATTGGTGGAGTTTTTGGAATTTGCTGGAACCAAATAATATTTTTTATGGATGTTCAACATATTCATAAGATGATACAAATACTATAAAAAAGTTCTTCAAGTTAGAGATATAGGTTTAGTTCCTAAATGACCTCATATGCATTACCAAACACTCCATGTGTGAATGCCAGTTTGTGAAACTACACAGTAATGCCATAATTTTCTAAAGTAGTCCATCCAACATCGGACTCGATACAGTTGATTGCCTATTTAATAAAATTGAGATCACATGTCTGTTAGAATTGGGATAACATGATTATTTGACAATATTGTGTAACCATATATGTATAAATGATGCTGGCAACTTTCAACCAAAGGACAACCCCTTCACAAATACATATCAAACATAACATCTCAAATCACAACAAAATAAAAAGTCCAAATACTACTTTAAGTGATTTCATATAACTAACACTGATTTCTGTAATTAAGGCGGACAAAATCCACAAACTTTCAATCACTTACTTTACGACTGCACCCTTTACGATCAACAAAGGTTCAATTCAATAAAACTCTGCATAAGGCCCGGAGATACATGGCCACTTAGGCAATTTGAAATCTCCGGAAAATACAAAAAACCTGGTGCACTTTATCTCTAAAATAAAGTTCATCATCATCTGTATCCCAATTATACCTCTTATATAATAACAATTGATTTAAGAATGTTTTGTTTTAGTTCAATATTTAATTCCCATATCTGCAATGTATTTATTTTTATTATCCATTTACTTTTAATCATTGCTATCTATAGTATTAAATAATTAGTTGCCTTCTCTTACCACATTTTCTAATGGCATCATTTTAGTTATTGTATTTTATAGTCTATTTATTCTTTTTTTTTGTTATCTTTTCTTTTTTATATTTTTAGTATAATACTATAAACTTTCTTATGTTAACACCAAATTACATGCACACAGTATGCGGTTTCGCATGAAGTATGTACACTTTTAAATATACTCTTTATGCATAGGGTCACTAGCCAAGAGAAAAAAAAAATTATATATATATATA
>NW_027109576.1:369203-372897 GCF_000696795.3 Halyomorpha halys
ATAAATTAAGTATCAAAGTATCGGAAAAGAAAAGAGAAAAAGGACTAAGATATGACACACTGGGACTCCAGCAAAAGACTGCTTTATTGATTCAAGAATTCCTCTATATATGTATCCGTATATCATTCAGTCAGCTGAAATACTCGGTCAGTTTATATGGCCCTCTGTCAGCTGTCAGTATCATATATATTTAATAAATTGTACCTCATTGCACTGTATTTAGTAGTACATGTATCAGGTTAAAATCCTACAAAGCATAAATATATATATTTAGGATGATGAGGCTCAGACAATAATAAACGACTATATTTTGGCGACGTTTCGAAATTTTATATTTCTCAAAAATTTATTGTTGTCATTGCTACAGTGGAAGAAAAAATTTTATTTTCTAAGTAATTATTAAAGACTAAAGTGCACCGAATACAAATTGATATAAATATACCTTGAACATTTTAAATTTAATAATTAGTTGAGAAAATCCTTTTTTTGGACATGACTATGAGAAGAATATAATCTCGAAATTTCGCCTAAATTTATTTGTTTTATTATTGACTGAGCCTCATATATATTTACCATTAAAAGTAAAGAAATATTGGTATACTAAAAACACATTTTTTTTTCAGGATTTACTGGTTAATAGCAATTATTATAGTTTATTCGACCGTAGCATTCATCGTTATAGATCAAGTAGAGATCTATCTGGAAAAACCTATTTTAATTACTTTTGATTCAAAGTCAAGATCTGTGAAGGAAATTCCGTTTCCTGCTGTATCAATATGTTCAGATAACCAAATACATTCTTCTACGATAAATTTAACTGAGGCATTTGATGATTTTCAACGTTTGTCATCCGAAATGTGAGTAAAGTAGAGTATTATATTTTGTATGTGATTTTGTGTATCATGAATATTATTTTTTACTTTCTCTATCTTAAATAACAACATTCTTTTATTTCTATATTTATATTATTTATTTATTTTTGTAAACATGATTTGTTAAAAATATACGAGTAGCATAGTAACAGCAGTTGAGCTATATTTTCATTATTCTATATTAGCTAGTGATAATGGAGTTCATAAGGTTAACAGAAAAAATCGAATAACCAAATTGAAAATATTGGATTTTATCGCGATTTAAATATTATGTTGTACATATTTTATATCTCTATTTTCCCTATTGTTTCGCAGTGTAGTCTGGAGTATAAAGGAAATTCGGTTTATATTAAAGAATTTGCGCAAATCGTGAACGAAACAAGGTCTAAATAGCACACTAATGTTAGACTTAATGGAGTGGTTTTGTTGATACTTGTTCTAGGGATGCCCAAAGAGAGTTTAATATAATATCATATAGAAGGAAATATAAGTTTATTGGTTTATCTTTGGAAGTAGGCTCCACTAAACCTCCAAATTCCTCTCGTATCCAAACCTTACAATCCAAAATCCTTAATGCTCCATACTTTGTCACAAATAAAATCATACATAAAGTAACTGACCTAGCCCGAACCAGATATCATTCCTTCCGTTATGAACTCCCTAACCACCCAAACCCTTTAGTTTTTAACGTTGCTTCCTCTTCCAGAGGAATGGAAGAGGAAGCAACGCTCTTCCATTCCTGACAATCCTCCAGGGTGCTTGAAAAGAAGATGGCCACGAGATGTAAAAACTTCATTAGAGTGCTACCAATGGGTAGTTTCTCTACACGCCTGTATCACTCCATAATAACTCAAATTTACTAAATGTATAATTATGTACAGCTGTAAATTCCATTAGAGATAATAAAAAATATAAAAATCTTTGGAAGGAACCAAATTAGAGTGTGCATTTTCAATATTTTAAAATTTTAATCCACATACTTCTCACAACATTAAATTCTTACGTCTCTTTATGAGTAATTGTTGTAAAACCTTTATTAAAATACAAAGTAATATGATAATTATTAAAGATATCAATATTAAAAAATAGAAATAAACTATGTCTTCCAAAGCAATCCTGGGCAAGATTTCTGACTTTCTTCAAATGTTTTAAAGGCATTGAATCGGAAAACTTTATTGAGATATGTCCACTCGTTTCTTTAATTACATAGCTGTTAAGTCCTCATAAAGGGGCTAAAAAAAATGACAAAAAGTCTTTATCCTTTTTTGATGAAACGGTACTGAAGGATTGAGATTGAGGATTGACGATTGGAGGATTGTTTCCATTTTTTGACAAACTGCCCCGCGTACCATGAGAATCGAACCTGATACATGCCGAAGCTAAGCGATTTTAGCTAAAATCAATTTATGAATTTATATCTGTACCTGTATGACAAAATCTTTTGCTTAGAGCTCTATCTTCAATTCTTATCGTCACAACAAGATGTATATATATTTTTTTATATTATTAAATATAAAGTGACATTTTTGTTTTATTCTGACGAATGTAGATAGCCCAGCTTGGGTATATTGTTTGTTATTAGTTTATATAAACGATCTTCAACTCACCATTTTTGTAAAATTACTACAATTGATTATGTATTTTACAGGCTAATTCTATTTGTAGGGGGGTTACCCCATAAACGAATAGATTAATTATTATTTAAAAAAAAAAAAACTAAAAGTTTTATAATTACTACAGAAGCTTTCCTAATTTAGCTAGAGATATGGGATAGGCACCATTTTACATTATACTATATGCAGCATGATGATAATAATAATAATATTCTTTATTTATTCTGGGATTGATCCCTTTAGAATAACATACAGGCGTCAGAATTAGGCTTTAGAGCCTTAGAGTGAAATACAAAATAAGAATGAATTATAAAATGTCATAAAACATAATAAAATAATGAATTTGAAAAGATTAAAATGAGCAACAATAATTAACAGAATATATAAAAGAAGAATAGAACTAGTAACGTAAAACCATATGTCATATCATAAAACATAAGAAGGCAAACACTTCTGGTAATAAATAATAGAAAACAAAAATGATAAATATCAAATGTATACAATTTCTGCTAATATACATATTTACAAGAATAAACGAAATTCTGAAACATTAAGTACAGAAAATACATAAAGCCTTAGTTTGCAACATTCAATTGCCATACTTCCGGAATTGGGTGGACAGAAGATGGTCGAAGATACGGGATTTGAAGGTTGGAAGGGTATTAGAACTACGATTGACGGAGGGAATGGGAATTCCATAGGGAATAGGAACCGATGAGGAAAGATCTACCAAAGGCTGCGGTTCGATGGGCAGTTACATATAAGTCTGAAGGCCGTATTTGTACAATACATGTTTGTCGAAATTTCAACCATATCCTCTCTCCTGTTATTTGCAATCATTTACCGACCTCCCTGTGTTCCACTCGATAACACCTTCGAATCCTGTCTTGTCCAACTCGTTTCCACTTATTCCAATATTATTATCACTGGTGATTTTAACATCAACATGCTCTCTGAATCCAGTGATAGATCCTTTCTTACTAATGTAATATTTTCCCTTAATCTTTACTTTGTTCCTTTTTTTCCTACGCATCACACACAATTCTCTGACACCTGGGTAGAACTTTTTATCTGTGACTCTCCTGTAAAAATCCTTTCCTCTTCCCAGCCCGTTCCCTTCCTCTCATCTCACATGATAAGTTAATATTTTTCAAAACCTACTAAAAAAAGCTTCAGTGTCTAGGTTTTTCACATGATTAATAACAAATA
>NW_027109576.1:372947-376704 GCF_000696795.3 Halyomorpha halys
TCTTCGCCTATAGTAATTTAAGTAATTAACAAATATTAGCTTTTAAGATTTAAATCCTTGGTCCTATCCTTTATACAGTTTTTACAGCTGACATCTATATATATTAATTAGTTGACATTTTCCTCAATAACTGAATTTTTATTATTATCATTTAATAGGAGGAAGAGGTTTGAGTATGCAGTCTACATTTGTAACTTTAATCATCCTGGAGAAGAATTCGAAACCTTTGATCCGGAATTCTTCCACGACATGCTCGAAGTAAGTATGGATTTTTAATTGTCAATATCAAATATGTATCATATATTATATTAGTTTTTTTAATTTTGACAGAATGTTTTTGGAATCGAAACATGCACAGAACAAGTTCTCAAACTGAAATGGAACTCGATCACTGTGGAAACACCATGTCAATACTTGCAACCTATAGTGACAGTCCAAGGGGCCTGTCTGAGCTTTAATATGGTCCCATATGCTTACATATTTAGGAATCCTACAACCCTGTAAGATTGTCATATAAAAATATTATTAAGTATAATATAATATATAAAGTATAAAGAGAAGAAATTGCATAGATATTACTTATTCTGTGCTCGTAGATATAACTCTTGGAAGAAGATAGTTGGCCATATGAAGTAGATTGTAGGAAGTTAGTCCGGGTGGTGGTCAATAAAGGTATCAAAATTGTAAAAAGAAAACTATTTATTGTTGACCAACATTTCGCGCCACGTTACAGGGCTTCGTCAGAGCTAAATGGAAAACAAGACACAAACATTGTAAGGATTGACAGAACATTAAAAATAAAAACATTTCAAAACAATTGTTTTGTTTATTAAATGTATAAAAGAAATAATAATAATAATACTATAAGTATACATGTAGGTTGACTGGAAACTAGTTACTAATAAATACAACCATGAGTGATAGAATTCCAAGTGCAGATCTAGACTAATAAATTGTAGAAAAATACTCGTTAGAGCTAGTTATAAATATGGTAAAGAGGTAAATGTAAAAGTTAAAACAGATAAGTGAGGTAAATATGACATAGGTGAGCTATAGTAATATATAAAAGGGAGATATTAAGAAAATTAATAAAAATAACAATTAAATAAAGGGGGTAGTACCTATCAGATTGAAACAAAAATGATAACTGAGGAGGTTGAGAAACGGAAAGAAAGACAGGTAGAAAAAAATAAAATAGTTTTCTTCTACTATTTTTGTCGATGTAAATCATTTCAATGACCCCTAGTTTTTCATTTATTACTTTTTAAAACCTTAAATATGGATATTTAATTTAAATACAACCATTAAAATTAAATATCATTCTTCATTTATAATTATTGAACCCTGAACAAATTAAAAATTGTATCTGTTTTCTGACTTTTGGGGAGAGCGTTGTAGCTTGGTGACAAAGGCGCTGTGCAATCTCCCAGCTCTGGTTTGAATCCGTTAGTAGTAGATACTTATTTATTTTGTGGTTATTAAAATAACCATTAAAATTAAATATTCTTTTTTTTTTTTTTTTAATTTTGAACCCTTCTTTTGACAAATTAAAAAGCTATCAATTTTACTTATTTTCGAACTTTTTTAGGGAGCGGTATAGCTTAGCGACAAAGGCATTGTACCACTATCTACTGAGCCAGGTTCAAAGTCGGCTTTGACAGATAATTATTTATTCTATTAAATCAGCTATGACTCAACCCTATGGGTTCAGGAGTCCACCTTGGGCATACCCAGTTTCTTTAATGCAGTACCCTTAATTAAGCTAGTGGTTGAAATTGATCTTCAACAAATCACCTACTTGCATAACCATCGTTCAAGAAACAGTACTTCCTTACAAAGTACTGAACCCCTGACCCTTCATGGGTTGTAGTGGCAGGCTTTTTTGAGTTAAATATCTCAATCATTAAAATGTTTAAAGTAAATATTTCTACGATTTTATTACATATTAATGTAATAAAAAGAGAGAGAAATACAGTTTATTAATAATGTTGTGCTGCCCAAGTCCATTGGGTTGCCTCAAACACAGCATACTTATGACTAGTGAAGCACCATTGTTTTTTGTATTCCTATTAATATAAATGGCCACAGCATAATTATTTTTATATTGTCGCATTATAAAAATGTCTACATTATGTACAAAAGGTATACATGATCTATTTTTTCCTTTTTATTATTAATTATTTCTCCCTTACACATTTTTTTTATCCTCTTATCGTTCTTTAAATTTGTTTATTTTTTCTTTATTACAATTATAAACATTTTCTCTCTTTTTTCTATCACACATAAAATTATACTTTTTTTTTTAAATAATTTAATTATTGTTATTTACAACTGTATAAAAATATATACAAAAAGTAAATTTGCTGTTAGTCATAAAATGACATGATGCAAACATGTGGAGAATCTACCCAATGATAGAACTCCAATAACATTTCTAAAGGAGAAGATCTCGAGGCCGTATTCTTTTCAGACGCCTATGAGAATTATTAGGTAATGAAAAAGAAGCCAGGTTAGAAACGAGTTGGTTTGGATGGTTGGGAAGTTTATCATGGAACTATTGTTATCTGGTCCTGACCAAATCGGCAACATATGGGACATTGAAGTCCTGATAAATGACTTGATTTGTGACAAAGTAAGGAGCACTAAGGATTTTACGAAGGATTTTGGACTGTAAGGATTGAATTCGGGAGGAATTTTATGGTTCAGTGGAGCTCGATAGCTCAACTCCGTCCTGATACACGGAGTTTTATATATTTTTATACAGTTCTAAATAACAATAACCAAATTATTAAAAAATTTTGTTTTCTTTCTTTCTTATAACATTGTAAATCGTTAGGGTTGTCTTATATACAAGACTATACCCTCTCCCCTAATCATTTGTTAAACTAAAAAAAAGTTACTGTTATATCAACCATGTAAGGCCCACCTTACATACATAAGACAATATTTACATCTAACTTGTATTTTAACCTAATTTTACATATTATGTCACATTTAGAATCTGCAGCTCGAAAACATAAAAATTAAATAATTTTCACTAATTAGTGATGAAAGTCCTTTTAGTGGAGCCCCTAAGCTCAACTCCGTATGTCCAGATAGGCGTTATAATAGTCATTTATAGCAGTCTTTTCTAATGGATTGGAAGTTTAGACCGTTTGTCTAGTAAATGTTGTAATAGTCGAAATCGACGAGCAGTTTCCTGTCTTTTCAGTCTTGTATGAGGATTCAGTCGTGTCATTCAGTCAGTCATGTCAGTCGTTTGTCCAGATGTTGTAAGTAACGGATCTGTTCAACAGGAATAAGTGGGTTATTAGTAAAAGATACTGTGGGGCAAGACAAAGAAGATTAATCTTAATTCAAAAATATAAAAATTATATAAACATTTAATTATAGTAAAAAATATGAATAAAAAATACATACATGGTCGTCCCCAGTTAAAATAACATAAATAAGTATATCGAATCAAAAATAATAAATATAAAATTGTATAAGTACATAAATATATTTATGTACTTATTTTAACATTTTTACGCGTGGAAATCTCATCCATAGATTTTAACACATTTATTACATTTTTAGTAAGGAGGACCTCAAAACATGACTGTCACGAGACTATATCGCACATAGCCGTTTTTTTTACTTTTTTAAAATTAGAATTCAAATCTTCGCCTATAGTAATTTAAGTAATTAACAAATATTAGCTTTTAAGATTTAAATCCTTGGTCCTATCCTTTATACAGTTTTTACAGCTGACATC
>NW_027109576.1:377179-391310 GCF_000696795.3 Halyomorpha halys
TAAAATCCTTAATGCTCCTTACTTTGTCACAAATCAAATCATCCATCAGGACCTCAATGTCCCCTATGTTGCCGATTTGGCCAGAACCAGATACCAATCCTTCCATAATAACTTCCTTTAATAATAACTTCCCAACCACCCAAACCAACTCGTTTCTAGCCTGGCTTCTCCTTCACTACCTAATATTCCTCCTAGACGTCTGAAAAGAAGATGACCTCGAGATCTTCTCCTTTAGAAATGTTTTTGGAGTTCTATCAGTGGGTAGATTCTCCACATGTTTTTATCATGTCATTCTATCACTTACAGCAAATTTATTTGATGTGTTTACATGTACACAGTTGTAAATATCAATAAATAAATTATTAAAAAAAAAAAAGATTTAAATAATAAATTAAAAATGAAGTGAGGTTAATTATGAATAAAATATTAAATAAATCAGCATCTGTCTGTTAAGTTTTAGAAATTGGGCTGAAAAATTTTGGACAGATAAGAAGAAAGTATGGAGCCCAGACACAGGATATTTTGCTGGCGGTGGTTCGTACCCAGACCCACCACCATGGAGGACGACTGGCAGCAATGGCGTCCATTTTGGTTTCAACATAGAAACAAAAGACAATGAGGAGCTTTGCAGTAGAGGAGGAAGAGGTTTCTCAGTAAGACATAAGCATATTAAAGCATAAGCATATTAAAGCATACATTACACTAGTAGACCCAGCACTGCTTCGCTATTTCTATATTTGAGGATGTATATACATTAATCGAACACTATTGAAACTTAGATATCAATTAATAAATATATGAAGTGATAAGACGGTCACTATAGTAACATAAATGGTAACAGCTAACTTCGCTGTATAATCTTTAATACTGGTCTGATTTAGGAGATGTTTTCTTATTCTTTTTTTCAATAGTTTGATTGTTTATAGTATTGCCACATTATACTACATAAAAGTTTTATAGTTTTTATATAAAAACCTCAGTTAACTTCAATATTAGTACTGTGGAAACAATTCAGAATGACTGACCTATCAAAGTGTGGTGTAAAATTTTTGAGGAATGAAACTAAGTTGATATACGTTTTTAGCACCTCGAGAAATCCTTATATGAGAATTTTCGAAAAAATCGGAAATCAAAATTTGTGTGTTTTCGTCTTTGATTTCTTTTGAAAAATCAAAAAAAAATAGAACTAACTTGAACATGACTCAAACAACATACACCGAACTTGGCAGTGGCTTAGGGCTTTATAACCTGATCTAATTAAACAAATAAGAACCGGAGATAAAAAATAAAACGTTAGAAAAGTTTTTGTTTATTTGAAACCAATATTTCGCCCTTATGAGGACATGAAATCTAAATTTTGGTTAATGTATTGTAAATTTACGTTAAGACAGGAGACATTCAGCTTTCCAACGGTTGTGTTGATGCAGGAATTAGACTGATGATGCTGAGGAGTTATGAACGATTTTATGAACAATTGACATCGGGAGAAAAATCCTCTAAATAAATCAATGTTTAATTTCTCTTAAAAATAGTTTTTCAGGGTATTAACAGCGTTAAAAAAGAATATCATTTGCTTTTTCATTAAAAAAAAATTGTTAATCAACATTCCTGAAATCCTCTTTACGTTTTTCAAAGTTCTAATGAATAAATAATAAATTTATTTAATAGAAACAATGTTTTTCTTATTCTTCAGAAAGAGAAAACTCGATTAGGAAATAATAACCATGAAATAAATAGTATGTTTTTTTGAGCTATGTGCCAAAAATGCTTAATTTTGTAAAATTTTTTTTTACCGAACATCAGGGGCTAGGCAATAACCTTCCCGGGAAAGTCCTGAACATTTACCAAAAACCTCTATCACACTATGATGAACGGGAAGGTAGTGCATAAACTACGATCAAACGAATATTCATTTTTATATATTAAATTATGAAATATGTTTTTATAAGCTCCATGGGCGTCTGTACGTCTGTCACGTACAGGAGCCAATCACCGGCTATCTTTTATTTTAGTATAGATTACAATGGCGAATAATTCTATTAACCTTAAAGTGAACCTGAGATCCGGTGGCGTGAACGTCCCCCACATTTTGGCTACTTGTGCTTTGAAGCAGATTAAGATATGCTACCTCCTGCTATTAATGCTCCATTGTCCATAGAGGTTAGATTTTTTTGTTTAGTCTAAAAATGTTTTTTTTGCAGGAGCCTGAGAAACGAGTGTCTAAAATGGATAAGATTCTGAATAACACTTACAAACTATACAAATCGTTTGGTCAAAATTCCTCCAGTACTCGCTGTTCCTATGACCGACAAATCATTGCAAAAAGACCTAAACGTACTATTGACGTAATTAAGATATTGTACAAAAATGCTCATAACTCATTTGTTCCAATCCTGCTGGTACAAATATTACTGAACGACAAAACGCAATTTGACATGGATTCTTCACGTCTTAAACGAAGTCCTTATATTTTTCTGTTCTGAACTATAGATTTAATAAGGATAAAGTAAAAAATAAATAAATACTGGTATACCTAACTATATGTGTATAATATGAGAAATCTTGTTTAAGGATCCGATTCAAATTAAAATCAAAATCATCCATGTTTGGTTAAAAGTGCAAAATATGGAACTAAAATTGAGCCCGAACTTAGAACTAAAAGCCAAATTTAGAAGAGCAGAACATGCATATTTAATAAATTTCAATAGGGGTATTCATGATCTTTAGTTTAACAAGCTAAAATGTGTTAAATGGGGAAATATTTCCTTCTTATAGCATGTTAAAACAATATAGCATTTAATAGGGGTATTCATGATCTACAGTATAACGTGTTAAATGGAGAAATATTTCCTTCTTTTGCCATGTTAAAAGTATATAACATATAACATGGCTGAGAGTCAATTACTATGTCTGTTAAATGGAGAATGACGTCACGCAATAGACCAGTTGAGCTCGTCATAATTTTGTTTTTTGTGTTAGGTTACTTGCTCGTAGTTTAGGTTTTGATAGTGTTAGCATTGTTTTGAATGTTTTTACAACTAATAAAGCAATGGATGACAAAAGTAATGATGTGATGACAGTTGTCAATTTGCTCATCTTGATTCTCTTCCTCTTAAGTTAGAAGATAAACAAGACACTCAGTGGCCAAACCTTCACACATCTTCCACTTTAGGCATGTTGTTATAAATTACTTAAATCAAAACTTAGAAGTAAAAAATATTACGAAGTTTTAGAAGGAAAGCTTATAAAACAAGTTGCCAAGAAAATCCAGTAGGAGCTCTTATGCATTTAACACAACATCATGAATTTGAAGGTGTTGTAAATAATTAACCGATATGTAATAACTAAGGATAGGATTTTTATGATTTCACATATTTTTACCTGACCATGATATCTGCGATTCCTTACTAACTAAAGATGTTTCAAGACATTTCTGAACAAAAGAAGCCATTTTTATTTTACATATTTTTAAATATTTGGCCTTTTTTACATATTTTGTTGTAAATCATATATTTTCTGAAATATTTGTGATTTTTAGGTATTCTGTCCTTAATCACATATTTACTTAAACTATTTGTTCAATTTTAGATACATTTTTCGCAGCAACTTCATAAAATTAAAGAGAACGCAAGATACTTAAAGGTGAAATTTATCATTTATCAGAAATAATGCGTAAAAATTCTATGTCGTCTTCATCTTTGAACACAAATTAAATGCAGTGGCAATAATAAATTTTCATACAGAATTACATCAAGAATTCCTCAGAATCAATTAAAAAGAGGAAGGGTCTTATTTCTATGGCATTTTCCTAGAATTTGTTTGTTCATTCTTCAATCCATTTCTCTGTTTCTTTCTTTCCTCCTCAGATTCCACAGGTACCAATACTATGTATTTAGATTTGTGCCGAGAATTTGTCAGGGCAGACATTCCTATCTACAAAATTAGCAGGTGGTGCAGAATACCGAACTAGATGAAATGGAAATAGCTTAATTTAAGTATGCCCCTATAACATCAGTTGATGTTGAAAGATCTTTTAGCCGGTACAATTCCATTCTGCGGTCAAACCGACGAAAATTTTTATTTGAAAATTTAAAAATGCATTTAATCTGCAATAATTTTGTAACCGACCCAGTTGAATAATTGATTTCTTCCAAAGTTTTAAATATTTTTCTAAGGTTTTTTTTCTTTACAATAAGGATTATTCTTTATTTCCATTTATAATTCATTCTGGGTAATTATTAATCAATTAGTTTAATTAAAATTACTAATTAATGTCTTGTTATTGAACAACTATGTTTTCGCTAAGTTCATTTTTTTGTACATATTTTAACATAATTTCTTTAAAATATTATTCATATACTATATAATAAATACATATTTATGTAACTTTTTTTAAGTTATAAAGTTACTAATTAATTAGTAATTTATATTGTTGAATAATACAAAATTTATAAATACATATTATTTACATATTTTTTTAAATATTTGACAATTTATTAGCACATATTTATGTACATATATCGGATTTTTTAGCACATAAAAATCCTATCCCTAGTAATAACTTACAACCTTTTTTTCTAGGTCTATGTTCACAACCCTGCAGAAATGCCGAGCCCTACGCACGCTCTCTTATACTTAGAAGAGAACAGAGATACAACAGTGTCAGTTTCTCCTAAACTATACATTACTGACGAGAGCTTGAAGAAATGGACGACAAAAGAAAGGGGTTGCTACTTCCAGAATGAAAGATTTCTTAAATTTTTCCTTATTTATACCCAACATAATTGTGAAATGGAATGTAAAGCTAATCTCACGCTGAGTATTTGTCAATGCGCTCCTTTTTATTTTCCCAGTAAGATATTAAATCTGTTAATTTTTAATAATCCATTAAACAAAAGCATATGAATGCGTGTGTATATTTAAGGGAATGTCATTTGGAGTGTCAGTAATAATTCAAAAGACTGATGTGACTGACGCTTATGACAATATAAACTCCCAACCACTATAAATTTTTGATGATTAAATAAAAAATATGTTTTGGGAATTAGACTGGATCTACACAATTGCCACTTTTCTCAAATCCAAGATTTGTACAAATGCTTCACAAACAAATAATGAAACAAACGTCGATATTCACGCAAAGAACACACAAGCTTTTTGAATTTTGTCCGCTATTACATTCGATTTTCATAATAAAAAGAAACATAAGCTAAATGGAAGGAAATGTAAATATCATTAAATTATTTTGTAGATGACAAAAATTCATAGAAGTAGTACTGCATAACCTATAAATTCAACCTTAAAATTTACATCAGAAACTTGTTAATTTAAATACCTAGACTGTAACAAGGCCCGAATTCTTAAATACTTGCATATACGAAATTTAAATTTTTGCTAATGATCCTTCCATTGTATCCCAATCCCTCGAATCCCACATCACCACCCTCGAAGAATGGTGCCAAAACTGGAGGATTAAAATAAATTCCAATAAATCCCACCAAATCACATTTACCTTCGTCGTAAACCTTTGTCTTGCCCTACAGTATCTTTTAATAATACCACACTTATTCCTTTAATTAGATCCGTTACTTAGGACTAAATCTGGACCAACGACTGACATGGAATCCTCATACAAGACTGAAAAGAGAGGAAACTGCTTGTAGATTCCGACTATTACAACATTTACTAGACAAACGGTCCAAACTTCCAATCCATTACAAAAGACTGATCTACATGACTATTATAAGGCCTATTTGGACATACGGAGTTGAGCTATGGGGCTCCACTAAACCATCTAATTCCTCTCGAATCCTATTCTTACTGTCCAAAATCCTTCGTAAAATCCTTAATGCTCCTTACTTTGTCACAAATCAAATCATCCATCAGGACCTCAATGTCCCCTATGTTGCCGATTTGGCCAGAACCAGATACCAATCCTTCCATAATAAACTTCCCAACCACCCAAACCAACTCGTTTCTAACCTGGCTTCTCCTTCACTACCTAATAATCCTCCTAGGCGTCTGAAAAGAAGATGGCCTCGAGATCTTCTCCTTTAGAAATGTTTTTGGAGTTCTATCAATGGGTAGATTCTCCACATGTTTTTATCATGTCATAATATCACATACAACAAATTTACTTGATGTGTATATATGTATACAGTTAAAAATGTCAATCAATAAATTATTAATAAAAAAAAAATTTAGCTTACAAATCGAAAACTACAAAAATTGAGTATTATGCTGGGATCTCACGTTTGCAACTTACCTCAAATCAAGATGCGCCTTTATATATTTGCCAAACAATGGCGAATTCCACCATGCGTGTGAATGGGTTATTTGGATTAGCTGGTACAAGTTGGAATTTGCGGCTGTACATGTTGAATGACGGTTTTTTGGGGCAAATCAAAGGGCGCTTGTTCTGCATCCACATGTTTCAGGGTTTACTGCCATTAGGACTGACCGAATTCTCCCTTCTGAAACGCCTAATGTCAATATCAATCCCTTATAAAGGAGGCATTGGTCTATTTCATTAAAAAACAAGTAATACTACTTATCCAGCACTCATAGATATAATGACTATAACTTGAGAGATAAATTCACCCTTCAATGTTAATTCCGTGTTATTAAATTAATTTTCTTATCTTAATTTTTTCTATAATGCTGTATTCTAACTACTTCAAGTTAAAGAATCCATAACAGTTCATTGCCATAGAATCTCATCTAATTATTATTCAAAAGGCATTTGAAGATGTCCTTGACCCTCACAACAACTTTTTCCTTGTCATTATTCCAAACAATATTTCTAGTACTTATATTAAAATGTTCTTTACGATTATATAAGAGATAAAGAAAAGTTGTAAGATTTGATTTGAATCTAAAAAATAATAATAAAATCACTTTGAATAAAAATACAGGGAGTACAATATCTAAAATTTCACAATTTTGACCAGATTTTCCCAACTACTCCGGTATTTCCCTATATTATCAGTTTTACTAAATATTTTCGGGAAAAACATAGCTCACTTATGTGTAGTATGACACCACTTTCTCTAACCTTCTCCCTAACGCCGTCCCTGCCCTTCGGTACTATGAGTACTACTAGTATTGTGTTCGTTCAGGTGCCCTCTAAAGGTGCAGCTACACATTAATACACATTGCCAAACTACGGCAAATCGGCACGTGGGTTATTTAAACTGGTTGGTACAAGTTGGACTTAATTTGTGGCCGACCGTCGGATGTCGGTTTTTGGGAAAATCAAAGGGCGCTTCTGCTGCATCCACAATTTTGTTTTCATTTTGCATTGTTTTAGAACTCCCAACTGACAAATGTTTATGCTCTATGTAATTTAATTAATCAAAGTACTGTTTAAGTACAGTACTGTACTGTTTTAATTATACAAAATTTTTATATTTCAGTTTAAATACATTGTTTCAAATCGTTTTGATAAAATGTAGC
Source organism: Halyomorpha halys (assembly GCF_000696795.3). Classification (NCBI taxonomy): domain Eukaryota; kingdom Metazoa; phylum Arthropoda; class Insecta; order Hemiptera; family Pentatomidae; genus Halyomorpha; species Halyomorpha halys. Next base: position 384,635 of record NW_027109576.1, read on the forward strand.
TGTTTATTTATTTTATTTTAAATAGCACAAATATATTACAACATTATATGCCCGTGTAATTAAATTAACAAGGATCTAATAAATATTTTAGAACGAATGCTCCATGGTGCACCACTAATGAGACACCTCTACAAAACGACACTGACCAACCTACAGAGTTTCCAGAACTCCCTCTTGAGGAGAATAGTCCGAGGAACATCACTCCAGTGGGCCAGGAACAGAGAAATTTGTGCAGAGCTCCAACTCCCAACCGTGCCAGAATTCATAGGCCGTAGGCACATCAAGTTCTTTGATGGGCTGAAAGCCTGTGCCAATCCACTGTTCCGAGAAATCACCCCTCCACCAAGACCTGGAAGGTGGCAGAGCACTGTTCCCTTGGTCGATGTTCTCGCCTTGGGAGGGACTTTTGGCTCTACAGCCTGAAGTCATCACTTCATCAACGCCGGCCGGAATAGCCCCTCCCTATTCCTAGAACGCTCACGGCAGACTCATGCCATCATCGATGACACCGCCTTCAGCGGACCCGGCAGCTTATCTTATAATGCCACACTGGCAAACCAAGATTCATATTGTCAGCTTATATACATCCTTTCTTATTTGTATATATTTAATTTGTTATTTTTAATTTTTTCTAGGAGGTCAGAAAAAAAAAAAAAAAATTGATTCGCAGAAGTCGCATAGGCTCTACCACTTGCTTACTTCACAACAGATCGCGCTACGGCTGAAACTCAAGATATACAAGACCATCCGATAGATATACGTCCGACGTTGCTCCATGGTGAACCACTCATGCGACACCTCTACAAGACTACGCTCTCCAAACTGCAGAGTTTCCAGAACTCTCTCCTGAGGCGAATAGTCAGAGGAACTTCACTCCAGTGGTCCAGGAACAGAGTAATATGTAAGGGGCTCCAACTCCCGTATGCGCCGGAATTCATAGGCCGTAGGCACATCTAATACTTTGATGGGCTGAAAGCCTGTGCCAACCCTCTATTCCGTGAGATCGCCCCTCCACCAAGACCTGGGAGGTGGCAAAGCACTATCCTCTTGGGAGGGACTTCTGGCTCCGCAGCCTGAAGTCATCACTTCAACACCACCAACAGGAATAGCCCTTCCCTATTCCTAGTGAGCATCCAGGCAAACATATGCCATCATTTTTGAGTTAAAAATTTTTCGCAGGTTATGTTGCACAATTTCTCTTAATTTTTATCTTCTGAAACCTCCTATGTCGATATTTACGTCTATTAACTTTATTCTTACTTAGTTCCTTTTTATTATACAAAAGTGTAAAACAAAGGTAATTGCCGACATAAGTCCGACGTACATCATGTTTGCCTCACAGGAACATGTACATGTACAACCACAAGCATGTGGATTCCGACCTTTATTACTGTCTTTGTTTTTCAAACAGTTGTAGATCATTTGGATTGACGACTAAGCCAAATGTGTGTATCCTGCTTAACAAAGGATGCTGCGTACAAATAAAACAAGTTTCTGTTTGTTTATACTATAAAAAATTTGAATCGTGACTTGAGAAGCTATCTTTCTACCAATTGGCTTATCCACTATTTTTTCAGCACCATTGGCCTGATTGCTGCCCTTTATATTATTAATCGATTTTTTAAATTTATTTATTGATATTTACAACTGTACATTAAATACAACAAATAAATTTGAAGTAATATCATAATGGTATGGTATAAGCATGCAGAGAAACTATCCGTTGGTAGCACTCTAAAAACATTTTTACAATATAAGGTCTCGAGGCCATCTTCTTTTCAGGCGCCTCGGAGGATTGTCAGGAATGAAAGAGAAAGCAAGGTTAGAAACTAGTGGGTTTGGGTGGTTAGGGAGTTTGTTATGGAAGGATTGATATCTGGTTCGGGCTAGATAGAGCTCGGTTACATAGGGAACATTAAGGTCTTTATGGATGATTTTATTTGTTACAAAGTAAGGATCATTGAGGATTTTACGAAGGATTATAGATTGTAAGGATTGGATACGAAAGGAATTCGAAGGTTTAGTGGAGCCCCAAACGAAACTTTTATAGTTTTACTTAATTCCTGTTGCCAAACTTTTGATTTGTCTTTAGTTGTTCTTCAAGACCTGTTTACCAATAACTAAATGAATATTCATGATTGTTCATCCGGTATTTTTATCTTCACTCTGAAACAAAGGGGAAAACCCAACCAACTCACTTGTTTATTCTGAAAAGAAAATTATATACAATTTCGAGATATATTCTTTATTATATACAATAACTATAATTATTACATTAAGAGTTGTTGGTAGTCCAAAAAAGCAAACATCCATCAAAAGTTCTATGTTACAGGAAAGTTGAACACCTCTGTTTGTGGTTCCGCTAAGCGTCAGTGTATTGAAAAATCTATTGGTAAATATTCCTTCTTTTTTTTTAAATATCTTTATTGAAATTTATAACTGTATATTATGTAATAAATTCAGTAAATTTGATCTTAGTTAAAATGAAGTGTTACAGGCGGGTAGAGCAACTACCCATTAGTAGCACTCTAATGACATTTTAAATTAGCAGGTCTTGTGGCCATCTTCTTTTCAGGCGCCTTGGAGTATTGTCAGGAATGGAAGAGGATGCAAGATTAGAAACTAGGGAGTTTGAGTGGTTAGGGAATTTATAATGGAAGGAGAGGAATCTGGTTCGGGCTAGATCGGTTACATAGGCATTACAAGGATTTTAGGTTGTAAGGATTGGATACGAGAGGAATTCGAAGATTTAGTGAAGCCCCACAGCTCAACTCCATATGTCCAGATTGCTCTTATTGCAGTTTTGTAGATCAGTCTTTTGTAATGTGTTGGAAGTTTAGACCGTTTGTCTAGTAAGTGCTGTAATAGTCGAAATCGACGTGCAGTTTCCTGTTATCATTCTTAATTTTTATACTTAGAAAAAATTTATAAATATTTTTTTAAACAGCTTACATAATTTTATAAGAATATGAGTGTTTTTGTGCCCTTTCAACGTGGAAGTTGTCTTTAAATAATTAAAGATTACATCTTGGCATTGGACCACATCTAGCATATGGTGTGTTAAAAATAAAATGCAATGAAACTAGAATTCGATAATAATTTATTTTAAGAGGATTTTATTGCAATATTTATTTTACAGCGAATTCTGGAGAAGCTTCATCTTGTGACTGCCTTCCATCATGTTCTGAATTGCAGTACGAAATAAGAGTTAACAAAGCACCGAGGAATTTGAGCCTGGATCTTACTCACCACTCCAAGTAAGTTGATTTTCAAATGTTAAAAAAAAACTTAAAAGTTAAATAAAATTCTTAACATTTATGAAACTTTTTACAGCGAAACTTTCACAGTATTGAAGGTGGTATTTCAGGGGAATTACTTCATTGGAATAAAGAGAACAGTTATGTTTGGATTCAGTGACTTTGTTGGTAAATATTATAAATTTAAGTTGGAGCATACAAATAAATAATAACAATAATAATGTATAATAGGGTTCAGTACTTTGTAAGGAAGCACTGTTTTGGGAACAACGGTTATGCAAGGAGATGATTTTTTTAAGAACATGCTCAAATATAAATGAATAATTTTTTTAAAAATTATAACTAGCAAATGAAACAAACAAGGCGTGGAGAAGACTAAAACCTTCCGAGACACCTTTCTTACTCCAAATCAATCATTAATAACGATTTCTCTATGAAATCTCTCGTTATATTTGTTTAAAACTCATTTTTTTTATCATATCTGTTACCCGGCAATGCTTCACTATTGCTATAAATCGAGACGATACATAGACTTAATAAATACTATTAATAAATTGATATAAATTATTGTATTTAGTTGAAATTAAGCATTTACGTATAATGTATTATCATGGTTCGGTAACACAAATTAATTATATTAATCTATCGCATTATATGCGATAAGGCACGAAATAGAAATTTGTATTATGTTTTAAAAGCTACTGTTTTTCTTTTTACCACAAAACCCAAGGCTCTATTCATATCTTATAGTGATATAGAGGAACCCTGTGTTCTGGGTACATGTTGTGAAATTATAATTATTGAAAAAATTGTAGATAAAACACAAATTCACAAAATATTGGTCGATTTCTCATTGAATATGTGAGTTTAATTGTAATTACTGCTTTATTCAATTATATTGTAGGAAGATAGTCCGGGTGGCGGTCAATAAAGATATAAAAATAGTAAAAGAGAACTATTTATTGTTAACTAACATTTCGCCCTACTTTGCAGGGCTTCGTTGATAACAGAACAACATTCTTATCAGCTGACCAAGCCCTGCAAAGTGGGGCGAAACGTTAGTTAACAATAAATAGTTTTCTTTTACTAATTTAATACCTTCATTGACCGCCACCCGGACTATCTTAATTCACATTTACCCTTCGCCGTGAACCCATGACCTCCTGCCCACGGTATCCTTAAATAATACTCCACTTATTCCTGTTGAACAGATCCGTTACTTAGGACTATATATGGACAAACGACCGACATGGAATCCTCACTCAAAACTGAAAAGACAGGAAACTTCTCGTCAATTGTGACTATTACAACATTAACTTGACAAAAGGTCTAAACTTTCAATCCATTACAAAAGACTGGTCTACATGACTATTATAAGAAATATCTGGACATACGAAGTTGAGCTTTTGGGCTCCAATAAACCATCAAATTTGTACCGAATCCAATCCTTACAGTCTAAAATCCTTAATGCTCCTTACTTTTTCACAAATCAAGTCATGCATCAGGACCTCAATGTCCCAGATGTTGCCGATTTGGCCAGAACCAGATGCCATTCCTTGCATGGTAAACTTTTCAACCACCCAAAACCACTTGTTTCTAACCTGACTTCTCCTTCATTATCTGATAATCCTGCTAGACATCTGAAAAGAAGATGGTCTCAAGATCTTCTCCTCTAGAAATGTTATTGGAGCTCTATCAATGGAGTGATTCTCCACATGTTTGTATCATGTCATTATAGCACCTACAGCAAATTTACATGTATTATAAATTATTTTTAAAAAAAATGGAATGATTTTCTTCATGTCAAGGAAGTTTAAATTCAAAATCATTGGTTTAAAATTCCTGAAAATTTTCTAAATTTTCTTAGTTTTTTTTTTACTATCACTTACCAGTATGTATATGGAATATATATTTCGAAAAAGTATTGTGATCATGCAAAATTTCGATTTAGAATTTTCGATGAAAATACATGTTCTGAGGTTCCCCGAGTCCAAAAAAGCTCGAATGGTCGAAAATGGTCTGTGAACAACCTAAGCTAAAAAAACAAAAAGTCATACGAACCTGAAATTGCATATTTTAGAAGGGTATAACCATGGGATTTCACAGCAACTTCTTCGTAAAACCGGCAGACCAGAAGGGACGATTTTTTACATTTTTTCGATTTTCTCGAAAACTTTTAACGGTTTTGATTAAACCATGTCAACTTACAATTAGATGTTTTTTTTTTAAATATCAGTTAAGTGTTATTTTCATTGAAATATCCTGACAGGGCTTAAAAAATTAACAAATTTATAAAAAAATCTTCCTCTTTAAAAAAATAAACAATTATAATTGATAGCAATAATAAGCAATAGATATATACACAATCTTAAGTAATTTAAAGAATAAATAAAAGAGAAAAAAGTTATACATAAATATCCATGACCAACCAAATATTCCTAATCGAATTACGGCTTCATTATCTTTTGTTACACAATCGTATTCTTGGCAAGAACAAAATTCATATTCGCTTTTGCCACCTCGATAAATCCTAAAATAAGAATTTTTATAACAACAGAAAAATAAAAATTTTCATTCATAATTTTCGCCTTTCCTTGTCTTTATACTTTTTTCTTTTCGAAAATAAAAAAATAGCAATAACTTCAAATTGAGCCCACTAATCAACATTGGGGACGTATGTTGGTTAGTACGTGAAAGTTGTCTGATGCGCGTATTGCACCAGATTTTCTTGACAGACTTTGTTGACAGCGTAAGCAGTTAGACTACGAAAAACCGTAGCGATCCTGTCATCATAGATCTTACTTGCGAACCATTAGGAAGTTGAATCAGATATAGAGCCTGATATTTTTTTTTATTTAGTTTTATTTTTATTTTCACGCCTATAAAGACAATTTTTATGATATTTCAATTATATTCAATTAATCTATCTACATATTTCTATTGAATAATTGCGGGTCTGCAATACATTGCCGGGTCTGCAAGTTTCCTATAAATAATTAAGAGAAAGGATTAACCTCAAGTTAATAGATAAATAACCAAAGAAAATAAATATAAGTGGGCTAGTCATACACTAACACAAGAAGCCAAGGGTAAAAAAAAGTCAGTTATTTCACCCCAATTTTTTATTACTTTTATGGAAACTATTATAATGCCTAGCGAAAATTGATGAGTCTGCCAAGTATAGGCTGGGAGAATAAAAAATGGCAGCTGTTTCAAAACCTTAAAAAACATTATTTTTTCATTCGGAGCACTATATCTTTAAAACTACCAAAAACAATAGAAAATCTAAGAGAACATCATTTTAAGTAGAGTAAATTTGCTAAAATGTGAGCCGAAATAGAGTGTGTGTGTAGTGTGTAGTGAGCCTATTTACGTTCAATCAATTTTTGATTACTTTAATGAAAACTATGTATAATTAC
>NW_027109576.1:391695-397762 GCF_000696795.3 Halyomorpha halys
CAATTTTTGATTACTTTAATGAAAACTATGTATAATTACTAGTCAAAACTGATGAGCCTGCCAAGTATAGATTGGGAGAATAAAAAATGGCAGCTGTTTCAAAACCTTAAAAAATATTAATTTTTCTTTCGGAGCTCTATATCTTAAAAACAATAGAAAATCTAAGAGAACATCATTTTAAGTAGAGTAAATTTGCTAAAATGTGAGCCGAAATAGGGCTATTTACATTCAATCAATTTTTGATTACTTTAATGAAAACTATGTATAATTATTAGTCAAAATTGATGAGTCTACCAAGTATAGGTAGGAGGAATAAAAAATGGCGGCTGTTTCAAAGCGATAAAAAACACTAATTTTTCATTCGGAGTTCTATATCTTATAACGTAGGAACAACACAAGAAAGCCTAAGAGAACGTCATTTAAAGAAGAGTAAATTTGCTAAAATACGAGCTCTAATAGTGTTATTTACGTTAAATAGTTCTCGAGATATAGCTTTTTAAAAAGAAACATTTCACAAAAATGTTTTACAGAACGTACTGAAAGATCAGTCGTTAGTTAATTAATTTTGAGTAATCTATATCTCAGAAACTATATGACGTATAGAAATCTATGAGCACTCAAATTAAAGCTAGTTTAATGGGCTATAAAGTAGTTTATGAAGTTTATCGTCGAAGGAGTAGTAGTTTTCATGATATTTGCTAAAATAAATTGATTTATTGTTATTCGGACAAAATTATATTTTCATTTTTATTTGCCAAATTTATATTCATATGTGAATACCACAAAAACTACTAACCCTTCTAAGATAAGTGTGATGAACTACTTTATAGTAAGTTGAATTTCCTTTATTTTGAGTGTTGGCAGACATATGTGTGTCTTATGGGTCTAGAGATATATTTTTTCAAAAATCATAAATTTTATATGAACAACTAGAAATTAACATTTTGTGAATTTATTTTGTCAAATATCATAAAAAGTACAACTCCTACAAAGATAAACTATTTCATAGTAAATTTAACTAGCTTTAATTTGAGTGCTGACAGAAATCTGTACGTCCTACGGTTTCTGAAATAAAATGTTTCATAAAACAAACTTATCGTCCGAACAACTATAAATCTATTTATTTTAGGAAATATCATGAAAACTACTATTCCTACCAAGGTAACGGTCATAAACTTCTTTATAGTCCATTAAACTAGCTTTAATTTGAGTGCTAATAGACATCTGTTCGTCACATAGTTCCTGAGATATAGATTTCTCAAAATAAATTAAGTGACTACTAATCTTTCAGTACATTTTTAAGAAAAGCTATATATCGGGAACTATTGGACGTAAATAGCTCTATTAGGGCTAATATTTCAGGAAATTTACTCTTCTTTAAATGATGTTCCTTTAGATTTTCTTGTGTTGTTGGTAGTTTTTTTAAGAATGAAAAATTGATCTTGTTTAAGGTTTTTAAACAGCTGCCATTTTTTATTCTCCCAGCCTATACTTTGCAGGCTCATCAGTTTTTACTAGTAATTATACATAGTTTTCATTAAAGCAATCAAAAATTATGGTGAAATAACTGAATTTTTTTCTTCCCGGCTCTTGTATTATAAGGAACCCTAAGAATGCTATAGAGAAACATGCACTTGACCGGAATCTACAGGGTGTTTGGTGGAAGAATCGCAGATGAGAGTAGTGAAAATTTGTGACGGCCCTTTTCTGCAATAGAAGCCAATACAGATTACCAAATAAATAATTAATACCAAAAATAAAAAAGATGTTCTTCATTCTGACCCTTAAAGAATGTTCCCAAAATCTTATTCAAAACACAATTTTTATATCTGAATTAATATTTTTGAAGGTAAAATAATACTCGCCTAGTGGCCCCAAAGAAGTAGGGTACCGCTGTTCCGTGCCGTTAATCAAATTAGATGGTTAACAGGAGTAATTATAAGGATGAGATACCGGTTAAGAAATGACCTGCCTCAGATATTCAGCTGGTTGGTTTAACCTCAGTGTATGTAACTAAAACTTTTCAAAACCACTAATAATTATCATTTTTTTAAATTACTATTATTATAATCATTCTAATAATAATATTAGTTATAATTAATAATAATTAAATTATCAATTAAATATGGTTTCTGAATATATAACCAAATTTGACAATGACCCACCATGGGCGTAGGCAGAGTAGAGCAGGGGCTAGCCGCTAGATTTTTGGTACCCAAAAAAAAAAAAGGACAATAGTGAACTTATTTATCAGATGATCTCTTTCTGTAAACATGCTATGATTAGGAAGGTAACATTGTTGAGATGACATCTTTACGGGCCACAAGATCACTTGGATACCTATGAAGGGACAAGATGGATATATGTCGGTTTTTCGGTAAAAAAAAGGTAAGATTCAATGCGCGAAATTATTCTCCTTATACTTATCTCTAAAAACAATGGGGGGAACTTATATAAAAAATAATTTTTTTTAGATTCCATTCTTCCTATTATAACTTACAGTTTGCCAGTTTAGTTATCTCAGAATGTTCGTTGAAAATAAATCAAAGAAGGGAACAATTGTTGAAGAGGTGATTAATATTTTTGCCAGCAATCCCAGAAGGCTGATACTCTCATAGCAAGACTGATCTACATGACTGTAATAAGGGCAATCTGGACATATGGACTTGAGCTTTGGGGCTCCACTAAACCTTCGAATTCCTCTCGTATTCAATCCTTACAATCCAAAATCCTCCGTAAAATCCTCAATGCTCCTTACTTTGTCACAAATCAAATCATACATAAAGACCTTAATGATCCCTATGTAACCGATCTAGCCCGAACCAGATATCACTCCTTCCTTTATAAACTCTCTAACCACTCAAACCCCCTAGTTTCTAATCTTGCATTCTCTACCATTCCTTACAATCCTCCGAGGCGCCTGAAAAGAAGATGGCCACGAGACCAGCTAATGTAAAGTGCATTTAGAGTGCTACCAACGGATAATTTCTCTACATGCTTATAACATACTATTATGATATTGCATCAAATTTACTTGATGTATTTTATGTACAATTGTAAATATCAATAAGTAAATATTTAAAAAAATTAATTTTTACTTTGGTAGATACTATGAAAATCACTACGAACGAAGACAATCATAAAAAACTAATGGTACATTTAGCTAACTTCAATCCGAGTAATAATATACATCTGTTATCCAATAGTTCCTGAGGTATTTGCAAAAATAAATTCACAAAATGATGATTTTCTGTTATTTGGAAAAAAAAAAATTGATTATTGAAAAACTTCATCTCAGGAACTACTAGACGTACAGATGTATTGAAACATAACATGATATATTTATCCAACATAAGTTCATGCTAAAACCAGATGCAAGCATCGTACATGAACCTATCACGAACTAGGCCTATTAATAAGAAAAAAATTGAAATGGTCTATTTCAGATGAAAATTTGCATTCACAATCAGATATTTTCTTATGACACACATGTGACTGGTTCTGATCTGAAATTTCCTTAACCTGATTACCAAGGTCACCTGAAACAAGCCAATTACTGCCAATCTCTTCAATTAAATTTAAAATTGATTCAATGGCCACTTTTGACAGTTGCAATCGCCGAAAAATTCTTCATCCGAGCACTATAAAAAATGATTAGGCTAATGACTGAATACTTCATTATCGCCTGAGCAACTAATTCTTTGAAGGCTTCGTCGCCTGTCAAATCGTATATCTGTATCAAAACCATTTTATTGTATTTGTAAAGAAACGGAATAATACAATAAACCTTCGCTAGATAACAAACCCAACTGAAACTATGGAAGGTTCCTTGTATTGTTACCTACTTAAACGTTGATTTAAATTTAAATCTCAGTTTAACCGACTATCATTGGCCAGTAAAAACATACGCTGATGACACTTGCATACTATCTATAAACAACGACCCAACTAATGCATCACAAACACTACAGACACACATAACATCTATTGAAGAATGGTGTCAAAACTGGAGAATCAAAATAAATCCTGACAAACCCCACCAGATCACCTTTACTCTCCGTCGTAAACCTCTACCCTCCTGTCCTACAGTATCCTTTCTAAATACTCCACTAACGCCTGTTGAACAGATTCGATACTTAGGTCTCCATCTTGATAAGAGACTTACTTGTAATCCACATACAAGATTGAAACGACAAGAAACTCGTAGATTCCGATTGCTACAACACTTACTTGACAAACGCTCTAAACTTCCCATTCACTACAAAAAATTAGTATTCACTACGATAATCAGACCAATTTGAACATAGGGAATTGAGCTCTGGGGCTCTACCAAACTGTCAAATTCCTCCCGCATCCAATCCTTACAGTCCAAAATCCTACGTAACATCCTTGATGCTCCTTATCACGTTACAAATAAACTCATTCGCAAAGACCTTAACATCCCATTCGTTGCAGTTTTGGCCCAAAACAGATATGCGTCTTTTCATTCCAAACTCCTAACCCATTAATTCTTAATCTCTCATCCTTAAAAATCCCTGATAATCTTCCGAGGCGTCTGAAAAGAATATGGCCACGGGACCTTCTAATTTAAATTAATGTTTGAAGTACCACCGATGGGTGGTTCCTTCCCAAGATTTTCAAGTGTATATGAAACATACAGCATATTTACTGATTGTATTTATTATTGTACAGTTGTAAATCACATTAAATAAATTTTAAAAAAATCGTGCAACTAGTCCCAAGCTAGTCTTAATGTCTTTTTAAAATTATTATTTGATTTGATTTCCTACAATAGCAACAAATCATTTTATTGCTAAATAATCCTTTTTAAACATATGGTAATTATTATTTTTCATATTTCTGTTAAAATTATTCATTTGATAATACCATTGGTCTTGCATATTTAAATTAAAATAAAAATAACTCAATTGCACTTATTGTCTTAATTACAAACATAACAGCATCAGAGGTAATCAGATTTTAATTATCGTTTTCGGTTGCATTCTATTGCGATATTTTCTGGACTGTTTTTGTTTTTTGTCTCTCAGAACAACAATTCGAATACAAGCTAAATTTTAAATTATGAAGAAAATTGTCAGGGTTGCGATCAAAAGAGAATAAAAATAGTTAACAACTATTTATTTGTCGATATTTATAGATAGTCGATAGATAGATTTATAGATCCCCCCCCACTTTCTAGAGCTTCATCAGGGCTGTTCAAACTGAGAGCTTTCTAGAGTTTGTTGAGACTTTGACAGTTTCGAAAGCTCTCAGCCTGAAAAGCCCAGATGAAGCTTTACATAGTGGGATGAAACGTCGGCAAATAAATAGTTGTTAACTATTTTTGTTCTCTGTTGACCGCACCCTTGGCCATCTTCTTCTTAATTTGAAATTATACAGTCAATTATTTATGTATATAATAAACTATATTTTAAATTTAAATTATTTAATAATGATGAGAAAATAGTAGACCGTGAATAATATATATGAGGAGAAAATAGTTGGGGGTGCGGTCAGAATATTCCTGAAATTATTGGAAAAATCCACCACCTCTACCAAAAAAATTCCTCTCTGATCCATATCCTTAAAAGTAGTATGAGCGACATACACTTTAATAATCTTTGCACCACTACCTCCACCAATTTTACAACTTACATTACAGAAAAAACAACTTCTCTTCTCAAAATTTAATAACATTTATAAAACATAGCTAGCTTCTAAAATTTATCCTAAAGGTCCAAAACTTGATGAAATACCGATATTTTCCCAATGTTTGTAACATTCTTAGCTTAGGTCCAAATTTTACTAGCCCCAACTCTTCATTAAAAATTATCCCAGAACTTATAACCGAACTATAATATATTCACAATGACTCCCTTATTCACCATTTTAATGATAAGAAAGATTTATCCCATACTCCTATTTTCAATATTCTGACCGCACCAACCATCTTCTCTTCATAAATTATTTAATATTGTAATTTTCTTCAAACTATTATATTTTTTGTTTGTATTTATTTTATTACTTGTTTATATATATTTATTATTTTATTTTTCATCCTTTTTTG
>NW_027109576.1:397908-422093 GCF_000696795.3 Halyomorpha halys
AAATTTTATATTTTAATTTAATTCTATGTATGTTAAAGAGGGGGGAGGGAGAGGAAAGATATATTGGGTAAAGAGAGAAAATATGAAAAAAAAGAATAAAAGAACTAAAATGATAAAACATAAAAAAAAATCTTGTATGACTATTATACATTATAAGTTTACTCCACTATGCCTATATTTTATAAGATTTTTAGAAAATTTTCTGACTAGATATAAGTATGCTGTGCATTTGACAACCTAATATAGTTTGGCCAGCACAACGTTTTTGAATAATTTTTCTCTCCTTCCCTAATGTTATAAATAATTGTTATACCTCTTTGTTTCAGCTAACGTTGGTGGTATACTAGGTCTTTTTTTAGGCTTCAGCATATTAAGTTTGCTAGAGATAATCTACTTTGTATTCTTCAGGCCTTGCACGAATCTACGTCAAAGAAAACGGATTAAACCGCTCCCGAACAATATGAGAAAATTAAATTATGGTTCTTTGGTTGTATCGACTAAATTCCAGCGAGGATTATCACAGTATCCTAATATCACCTTAGGAAACATAAGATATTAAATATATAAATAAAATCAGGAATGTATTTATGTATTTTTCCTTAAACATCCTAATTATAGTGCTAATTGTTTATTTAATAACAATAATTAATAAACTATATTAATATTAATATAGCAGTAGAAAACCTGTAAATGTTGTTTTGTTTTTTTATAAATTGTGTGTAGCTGTAATAGTGTTTTTATTTTGTTAAAATACGTTCTCCGTTGAACACATGTACTACTTTAGTATAAAATGTCATTCATATAGGTTAAGCAAAATATTTTAAAAACCAGATAAAGGAGTGGAATGATATTTTAAACTAAGAGAGCACTGTTGGGATGATAATGTATTTTTAGCTTTAACGATAACTGCAGGTACCCACGTTATCAACGTGCCGGTGTTCCCTGAAGTACTGCAGAACCTCTTCAAGTGGTAACGACCTTAAGCAGAAATAGATCATGTATCACCTACTGCCCTGTAAAAAGAAATATTAAATTTTGTAATTTTACAACACTGTAAATATCAAATTGTTGAATATAAGAGTATCCCAAAATTAACGCCAGATTTGAAGTAACAGTTTTTTTTCTTGAAATTATTATTTTTTAAATTAAATCGTAAAGTATACAGGATAAGTGTATGTATGTAATAATGGGGTATATAAAAAAATGTCCGTTTTTCAACCAATTATTTGTATTATTATTTCTTTGATATAAAATACAATTAATACTCAAAGTATAGTCCATTGTTATCTACCGTCATTAGCCATTTGCTAGCCACTTGCTCAATGATACCATTCTTTGGGATGGCTGTCAAAGAACATTTCAAACCACAATTTCAACTTCCACAAAATTATCAATTTTTTTCCCTTGAAGGAAATCGGTCATGGATCAAAACAAGTAGTAATCCGATGGTGCTAGGTCTGGACTAAAAGGTGAATGAGGCAGGAGTTCGAACCTATGAAGTTCTTTAAGCTTTTCTGTGGTTCGACGGGAAATCATTGCTGATTACTGAGGAGTATGTTCGTGAGGGACCAGTCTCCTGCTCTATTTCATCTTCTCCATAGAGAGTAGATGGAGACTAACAGTATCTTTCGACACACCACACTCCCTGGCAAGTTCGCAAGTACGCCGCACAGTGTGCTGGTCAAGGATACCTTCCCCTTCATATTTAATAATTTCACCAATTGCTTCAGCGGCTGTGAAATTTTTTTCCAGCAATACCTTAAAATTACGAGAATTGGACGCTGTCATGTTTCTTCTTTGAAACAAATAACTAAACTGAGGCTCTTTTTGAAAAAGTCGATTGGGATTGAACAAGCTTAGATTATGTTCTAAAGGGATTATTAAGACTTGGTAAGTATTAAATAGGATTAAAATGTTTACATTCCTTTGAAATCTTGAATTTACTAAAACGGTCACTTTTTTTTTATACGCCCCATTATTTTGAGCTCTAAGGACTAAGCAGAAGCCATTCAAGTCGTAAAAACCTTAAGCAAGGACAGATTATGTTGTATCATTACCTACTATCCTGAGCGAACCCAGCAGCTGCTCCCCTTCCCTCCTCCCCAGGAGTAAACAAATTATTAATTTAATAAAAAATATATTTTTTCAAGCTAATACAATTTTAATAACTAATAAATTTATGCGACAATTATCCATAATGTTCTTAAAATTTCGGTTTCATTCTCTTTTTCCGTGATGAAATGCCACAATCCGATTGACTATGGCTTGTCCTCCCCTGATTGATTATGGCTTCTCCCCCCTCGTTTTGATCCGGCTATCTCTTGCCTACTATCTTTTAAAAATAAATATAAAATTTTGTAACGCAGTAGATATCACATTGTGTAATATAAAGATTATCCAAAATTAACGCAAGATTTTAACTAGTTTTTTTTCATTAAATTATCATTTTTAATTGAATTGTAAAGTATACAGGATAAGAGTGTGTATAGAATAAAACGTAGCATAAATGACCTCCACGGCTTTGCTGGCAAATATTTACACTATAGTAGAAATTTTCCGTGACCATATTGCGAAAATGTGACTAAATTTCATTAATTCAGCATTGAATAGCCTCATTCAATGCAAGCATGCTTGTGGGCACAAGTACACTACACAATCTAGGGAGGCAACCCTTATCACCGAAACGAAAGAATATACGACCAGGAAATCTGTCAGGCAGTAATCAAATTGTTTCGCGGGTTGTATAGCAGCTGACACCGTCTTGTTGTTTCACATCATTATCATCCAATTTTGGCAAAAAAGGATTGTGTGATCATTTCGCGATATTAAGTATCAGCAACATTCACAGCTTGGCCAGTTTTGTTTTCGAAAAATATGGTCCAATGATAGCTCCAACCCAAAATTCGCACCAAACAGTCACACATTGAGGATTTCTTTGTTTTTCAACAATCATGGGCTGGTTCTCTAAACTCCAAATACGAAAATTTTGACGGTTAGCAAAGCCATCAAGGTAAAAATGTTCTTCATCGCTGAAAATGAAAATACTCGTTGATCATATTCAATGAACTCGTTTCGCTTTGCATGGTTATTAGACTTCAGTTCTTGTATCAAATGAACTTTGTAAACATAGAGATGCAGATCTTCATTGAGTATACACTGTAGTGAGTTTCATGAAATTAGCGATTCTTGTCCACGACGCCGAATTGATGTTACTGGAGTTTCACCAATACTTTCACGTACTGCTTCGATATTGACATTTGAACGGCTTGTATTTGAACGACAAGTGTGTTTAGCACCACCATTTATTCCAGTCTGCCTGATTTTTTCAAATACTCTTTTCACAGTTGACGAAGGTAAATGTGATAAAAATTCGACCATAGTTTGTGCAAAAATTTTCAACTGTTGCTGCCAGACTTTCAATTTTTTAAAAATATTGTTCAATAATGAAAACACTTTATTCTATCGCTTAACCCTCAATTTTTGCTCACTCCAAGCTATCAGCTATCAATTTTTTTTTCTTACAGTGTTTCCAACTCTTTGCTATACGAATGGTGGCAATTTAAAACCTTGCGTAAATTTTGGGACACTCTTCATTATCAATAAAGGTAATTAACAGAGACCTCCTAGACAAGCCCAAACAAATATCATCGTAGAGCGACTGTCAACATTAAAGTTTACACTGAATGTAAATGACACCGTCGAGATCATACAGTAAAAAACATAAAAATCAATATTCAAAAAATTGACGACATTACTTTCTCATACAAGAAAACGCCTAACAGAGTACCGAAACTATACGAGCAAACAATACTGACCAAGAGATATCTCACCTCGGTATGTAATAAAGTCAACGTCCAATAAACTCACATTCTTTTGACCAGCGTAACACTCAGACTCGAACTACTGATAAACAAAGTAATACTCAGACTCTCACAACTACGTGGTGCACTCCTACACTACTTGTACCCAACAACCCTGAAGTCCCTTCACCGATATTTGAACAACATACTTCAGAAGATCTGTAGAGGTACATCATTCGAAAGACGTAACAGAGTTCACATATATAACGAACTACAGCTAGAAAAAGTACAACAAACATATTACACGAAGACAAACCAAGTCTTTCGGTAACCAACCCGCTTCCTTTAACCCAATATTCCGTACTCTGGTCCCTTTATCCCTTCAGCGAGGTGGAATGGCAGGAAGGGTCCCGTGAAGACCCTAAACTCCCCTTGTATCCCCTCTTTCTCTCTCCTTCTTCTGACTTCCGCCTCTTATTATATATATTTTATTTTAATTAAGTTATTTATTTATTACTTGATTTCACCATCATTTGAAGGCCCTGCCCCTCACATTTGTGGATATAGAACCTAATCGGATACAATAATCGACAGCTAATTTTAAATATCCATTCTTCCTTCTATTACCTTTAATAGAATAAGATTTGTTCCAGTTAGAATTATATTAGTTTTTTAATATAGTTTTTTTTCTCTCATTTAATTACTATTGTTTTAGAGGGATCTGTAAATATGTCTTCTCGGATAAGGATATCTATACCTTATGAAGTTTTTAATCGATTAGTATATGCTCTTCATTTTCTACAAGTTGTGAGGACAGGTTTCTCTCATTCTAGTCACCCCACGATGTTTAGAGATAGGTACCCACAGCTTTCGTTTCCTTCTCCTTTTCAGTGACAGACTACTAGTTTCCTAAATCATCAAGGTAACGCCGAAAGACTGGTTTCCTTTCGGTTTCTTCCTATCTAATGAGCGCAGGTGCTATAGGTTGACAATGATGACACCCTGGACAGTCATCTTAATCCTTTCATACCTTCCCTCTTGCATCGATAACACTGATAATATTTGAACTCACGGTAAAGAAGCCACCAGCGGCAAGCTATTAACCACCCTTGATACGATAACTTTTTTATATAAAAGATAAGAGACTATGTTACACATAAGGAGTGAAAAATCGAAATAAAGGGCCTAATTAATGTATTAATTATAAGATAAAATATTTATCAGTATCAACATTTTGATTATTAATGATTTTCAATATAAAACATAGAGCAAACAAAATACTTGTCCTAATTAAAAATACTTGGAACATTTTCACTTTTAATGTATTTTAGTTTTTTCTTTAAGAATGGCCTCAAAGAAGCGCCAGAGTTGGAGGATAGTCCTATGAAGAAGCAAGAATGAACCAAAACTTCTTCATTCATTAGAATGCTCAAAAATTTTGATTGCATACTTGGCCAAAACCGAAAGTCCTGTATTTTTTGTTTAAGACTTAACTCTCATTAGATGATTTAAAAAAATGAGATTCGAACCATAAAAACTATTTTAATATGTATACGTTTTATATTTTAAAGTTGATTTTACACAAATATTATATTTTTTTATTGTCTCAATTTTCTTGTGGAATGCGATAATATAATTTAATTTAAAAATAACGAAAATCTAAATTCAACAATTTTGCAAAGAAGAATAAATTATGAATAAACTCTCATCTTTTATAATTCATATTTTTTTAAAATATTTACTTATAATTTTTATTCATATTCCTCAAAAATATTTTCATTTTTATGTCATATGAATATATTCTGGAAAAAAAATAAATATTCTCTAAGGTTATAACCTCACATATAACAGTCCAGTGTTGACGTCACTTCCAAAGAATGCAAGTAGTGTATACTATGTCTTGATTATTTAAGTTCGCGGAGACTTCATAACGAAGTTTCATCGGAACAAAAATGATAACCTTATTGAGCTGACAAAAATCATTTTAGAGGGATGGATAGCACCGAATATGAACACGTAAGAAATATGACCCTTTTATTTTTCTTCGAAAAGTTATTGGACAAAGGAGGACCTAGAACACTGCATGACTTAAGTTGTCAATTCGGTGCTAAGGGATTTACGAAGGAAATGAGACAAATAGCTGGAGGGTCACAGTCTGGACTAAAGAAATTTTTGGCTCAGTATCCAGCCCTGTTCACTGTTGAAGGGGACTTTGTCTATGTCAATTCATATAGTGTGTCTTCACCAGATACATGCAACACAGCTTTGGGAGGTAAAAGAGACTATGCTAAAGAAGCAGTAGAATATTTTTCTATCAAACTAAGGCAGTATGGAGAAGGTACAGAAGTTCCAATTAAAAGTTTGCTGGGCCATCGGTCACAAGCATCTCCAGAAGTTCGTCATATATCAGGACAACATATCAGAGAATTTAGAGATTTCTTGTGCCGCTATCCTGAAGCGTTTATCGTTTCTGAAGAAACTGTCATGCTTAAAGAATATGAAGGTAAGGAACCCAGACCTTTTCAGGAGATAGAAGAGACGAAGATTGATGCAGCTACAACTGATCGATTGGTCAATTTTTTTAAGCAGTGTATAAATATGAAAGGTCCTTTATTAGTAGATCAGTTGTTTCATCATGTAGGAACATTTTTTCCAGAAGAAGTATGGTCTCCTATTTTCAAAACATCTCAAGATTTATCAACTTTTTTGAGAATGCATTCTAATTTATTTCATGTGCAGTCAAATCTTGTTACTAATGTCAATAATACTGTAAATAGTAACAATAACTGTGCCAAAGCTGTTGACTGTAATTATATTGAGAATAAGAAGAATGAAGAAAATGTAGCAAATAGTAATTACATTGAAACCACTGTTCCGAGGGAAATTAATTCTCCAAATAATTTGCAAAAAATGTCATTGAAACAGCGTGTGAATAGTCTTGTCATGAAGACTTTAGCTGAAAATACTGAAAAAGATAGAAGCCTGGCCGCTTTGTCTGTTAATGGTGAAAATTGGAAAACAAAAGTTCTACAGAATACTAAAGTTATTGCTAATGTTAAAGAATGCCTCAATCTCGTTGAAGATATTCTTAACGGTGAGGAAGGTACAGCAGTTTCGTTTGATTGTGAAGGGATTAATCTAGGAGCAAAAGGTCAGCTGACGCTCTTCCAGATTGGTTTGACTAATGGCCAGGCCTATATTTTTGATTTAGTTACCTGTCCCAATCTGGTTGTTGTCGGAGGCCTTCAAAGGCTGCTTGAATCTGAAAAGGTTGTGAAGGTAATACTTGAGGTTTATTATTATTCAGTATTTGTTTCTTAGGTTACTTAAATTTATTCCCATATTTATCTGTTGGATTTAGGTAATTCATGACTGCAGAAATGATAGTGTCAACTTGTACAACCAATATGGTATAACATTAAGAAATGTTTTCGATACTCAGGTTAGTTTTTCTTTTTTGGCATCATTATAGTGTTAAATTTATAAATATCTTTTAATTTTTCTATTTTTTAATTACATATTCTTTTTATAATGTGATGTAATCATTAATTCTTATTTTTATCATTTAATTTTTCATAATTCAGGCTGCTCATGCTGTTGTACAGCTACAGTTAACAGGAAAGCCAGTCTATAAAGTTAAAAATGTCAGTTTAAATGCATTGTGTGAACTTTATGGTGCTCCTATCAATCCCCAAAAAGAAGCTCTTAAAGCTTTGTACAGGAGAGACCAACGGTATTGGGCTCGAAGACCTCTAACTAGAGATATGTTACTGTATGCTGCTGCAGATGTATTATCTCTCGTCCCTCAAGTATATAATGCTATGTTAAAGTTAGTTTTTGAAATCATTGTTTTATTATAACCATTTATATTCTGTGTTTATTATTTCGCTATATTATTCAGGGAGCTACGTCGAGATTTGGAGCCTTTATTGTGGGAATTGTGTGAAGAACAAGTATTAATGCATATCAAACCAGGTGAAGTTAAACAGCATAAGAAACAGAGGAAAGTTGAAAGTGAGGTGTCGGACTTAAAAGCTAAACTTGCTACTTCTGCTCATACTGGAAGAAACATTGTTTTGAGCAACAGAGAAATTAGATTATTGCGGTAATATATGCTTTTATTTATTTCATGAAGAAATTATTATGTCATATGTATACAGAAGAGATCCTCAATAGTATCATGAGATACATATTTTAGTGAATTATTTTTTACTAGTTGTTAGTTTTGGTGAAATTACTCTTTACTAACCAGGAGCTATTAAGTAATGAAATGTCTTTATTTATTTTAAAAAAATGGATCTATTTAAATAATTAAGAACACTTAGACAATGGAAAAAATATCCGTCTATCGAAGCCTTTGAGCAATTTTAACTAAAACATAAATAACAAAACTGTTAAAAAAGACCTATGCTTTATAAAAAATCAACAAGTCAGTAATTTAAAACAACAATACTATATTTATGTTAAAATAAATAAAACAATAATATCCAACATGTAAAATACATAGTTGCTAAGAGCTCTCCAATTAGAGGCTTCTATTAAACTGACTAATTGTTCTGGAGAGCAGGTCCCCTGCCCAAAATGTTTTATTTAAATTTTGCTATACTTATGACAGGTTGTCAAGGAGTGAACTTTTATTATATGTGTAGTTATCGATAATATCATGCATCCATGGTTTTACACTTGAATTGAGTACTTCCGCTCTACACCCACAAATTTACCTCATCGATACCAGATCAAAATTATCTATTAACCCTTTTAGTGCCAGTCAAAAAAGAGGTGCCTATGGTCAAATTTCACGATTTTCCTAGGCTTTGGAAAAAGGTTCATAAAAACCAAACAAAAAACAATATTTACATGATTCAAAAAGCAGTGTATTAAGGACGAAATAGAGAATAAAACAATGACACTAATTTTTCTACATTCATTGAAAATTATATAAATAACAAAGGTATAAATGGTCATAAAGAAAATTAAAATTGAGTTCTCTCTTACAAAAAGTCATCTTTTCATCATTGCTTTATATAGACCATTTGTACAAAATATCAACTTTTCATTTCCAATATAGTTTGTAATAAAATAAATAATATTGCACAGCAAAAATAAAAAATGGCTCCAAGATACACGCTAAACACCGAACAGATTATTTCTTCTAAAACGAGGTTTTATTTTTTTTTTTAAACTACTTTTTTTTTAATTCTCTCTTAATGAAATCAGGCAATTTATTATTATTATATCATAGAGTTCTCTCGTCATGCGAATATTAAAGCGCAACTAGGTGCATGCCGATATATATCAGTGCTGGCGCATTGTGCCAGTGTAGCTCAGGCATATATATATCGGCCTCTGGTACTAAAAGGGTTAAATATGGCTTTTATATATTATCTATCTAAATATTTCCATTACTGAGTATAGTCTGAACCTATCATCCTCTTCAGAACATCTAAATTTCGCCTTTTTATTGTTGGACTTAACGCTTTTATATTTTAATAATTCCTAATTTGGGCATAATGAGGATTGAATTGTATGGAATTTACTTAGTTTTCTGAAGTTCTCTTGCTTTCAGAATTATGTGGGACTTCATGTTGCTTATTGAGTAGGCCATAGTATTTTCATGCATGGGAATGTACACAATCTTGTGCTAACAATTATCTTCTCTTTTGTATCAGTTGTATAAAAATTTTGCTATTAATTAATCGTAATTTCTTCCTCCAAATAAAATTTAGATCAGCTTAATTTGGTTAAAGGCAATCTTTTTTGAGTGATTATACAGTAAACTAGTCATGGGCTGGGCAGGTTTTTATTTGGTAAGAGTTCTGAGTCTTGTTGGAAGTTAATCTTATTGATGTTTGTTGTTGACTCAAAGACATAATCAAATTAAACTTCTTAAAATAAATTGAAATTGATTAGACACAGATTTTGAGTATACCTTAATCTTAATTCTTAAAACCATAGAGTTCTTTCTAAATAATTTTTATGATAAAAATTAAATATACCCATTTTTAATCTACCAAAAATATAAACATTGTGATAACAAGCTTTGGTAACAGTGAAAGAGAGAAAGCTTTAAAGTTCTTTCAGCATTCTTTCTTAGGTGTACAGAAGTCGCACCATTCTTTTGCTGTGCAACAGTGTTATAGTTTTTCTCTCTGCATGAAGTTTGTTGTGGTTTCATGTCACTTGCCAGCAAACGCCACTGAAATCTCAATTGGAACTTTCAGTTGCTATTATAAATCTAAACATCTTTTAGTTTTTGGTTTAAGTTACACTATGAATATCCAAGTAATCTTAGTTTATTTAACTTCTAAATCATATGCCATCCCCAGAATTAGTCCTGTTACATTAGAACTTTATTTTTATCAATGTGACCATTATCTTAAAAAAAAAAAAGTTATCATGAAAAGCATCACGAACTCACAACATAATTATTATTGTTTTAAATGATTGCAGGTATCTTGATTTAACAGAAGAAGAAAAAGAGAAACTCAAAGGTTCATACAAAGTAGCTAGGAAGTTGGAAAAATTGGAAGGAAAGAGCAGGTAATTATGCAATTTATTTATGTAATAGCGGTCATAATTGATTCAATAATCTAACTGTTCAAACATCTTATTTAATCTAATAGTGAATATTGTTCATTCGTGAAGGTTTATTATGATTTATGTACTTAATTCATTCCTTAAAATAATTATTTTCATTTTCTTTAGGGAGAGTGAAAATGAAATGTTCAGTCTCGAGAGCTGTAATAGTGGAAAGTCGACATCATCTGAAAACTCATTATCAGGTTTGTTTTGTTATCTAGAAGATATTGTATAATTTTTACTTAGGTTCGATATAGATTGCTTAGTAACTTCAAGCTCTTAAGTGATGACACTGAAATGTAATATCTTTAGAAAATACTTTCCTACAGTATAATTTTGGCTGTAGGAAATAAGTCTTCCCTTATTTTCACAATTCCTCACTGGAAATGGGTATTTTAGAGTAGGGTTAAATTGCCTTGGCCTGGACATTGATTCTCAATTCCCCCCCCCCCCACTTTTGATGTTCTGAAGACTGTTGTCCGGCATTGCATTAGAGGTAGGCAACAATGATGAGAACCACAGGAATTCACATCCTCATTGAGGAGTGTCCTCGGTTGATGAGTGGGAAGAACTTCCTGTAGTTCAAGGATTTTATTTATGGATGAAAGATGGCGATGGGTTCAGCCTACTTCAATCTTGGAAGTTGAAAAGGACCACCACTGGTAAGATGGAAACAACCTTATAACCTAGTAATCTTCAGCTGGAGATATATTAATGTGAAACATTATATTTATGTGTATTGTTTAGTTGCAGTAATGTGTTTTTATGCATCATGCGTAATGCTACTACTGCAATTGCCCAAAAGGTAGGGGAGGGTGAAGAATAAATAAGATTATGTGTAGGAAGATGGTCAGGGTTGCGGCCAAAGGAGAAACAAAAATAGTTTACAATTATTTATTTTCTGACGTTTCGCCCCACTTTGTAGGGCTTCTTCAGGGCTAAAATGATACAATGATAAGAATAAAAATACAAAGATAAGATACAATCATAAGAATAAAAATAAGTAACAATGGCAAGAGTAAAAATTTTTTATATAAAAATACGTAAAATATACAGTTATACAGTTAAAAATACAGGAGATGTACATAAATAAGATTAGAGACATATATAAATAAGATTAGTTCGCTCAAAATTTAAACGTGAACTATTATGAAAAATTGAGTCTGAAAAAAAAATTGACACTCAGGATGTTAAAAAAATAATTTTACCAGCTAAATACATCAGAGTATATCAGTCAGGAAATTTTAGAATATGTTGGGGATTTCGTTTGGTCAAGAATTAACTATAAATTTTACAAAAGTCAGGAAATTTTCTTGCTTACAAAAATACTTGCTTTGATTTTCGTAAACTTATGGGTTGCTAATTTTGATAATTTAACAAGTGAAAGAGATTTGTTGTAAGGGAATTTAGTCAAACAAAACTGATATGTATAGTTTAGATCAGAGGTTCTAGATCTTTTTTGGTTTGCGGCTCCTTAAATAATCAGATTGTTTTCCGCGGTGCCCTTAATACATCAGATTTTTTTCTAAATTTTTGACTTTCTTGAAAAATTGGAAACTTTCCTTTTTAAAAGCGGTTACCCATTTAAGAGCGAAAAATTAAAAACAGATACTTACTATTTTCCTTGGGATAATATAAAATATCTAATTTCAACTGTTTCAGTAATATCCATATTAAGACTGGACAACCAGCATGTGATTAGGTTAGTTGAAAAATATATTAAACACACATTTTAAATTCACAAACAATTTATTGAACATCCATTGATAATTTTGATAATTAACATCATTAAAATTATTAATGAGATGGATGGGCTTGATGTGTCACTAAACAACTTCCCAAATCTAGGAATAAAATTGGATTAGGCGACCCTCATTTCTTGTTCAACGTTAGTTTTCGAGTGATATTTACTTTCTATTACCACAACCTCCGAAAACCCAGCTTTGCACAAGTAGAACGTTGCAAATAGAATTAATATTCGTAGAGCTATACCACTAAGCAGTGAATATCCCTCTTTTACTAACATCCGAAAATCAGAAAGTTCCATGCTACCAAATTTTAACTTTAAAGTATTATCTCAATAAGAGATTCTTCTTCTAAAGAAGTAAATTCTGATGGAGCCTTAGTTTTAGTTTTAGCCTTACATTTTAGTAATTAAATGTTATAATGTCCATTGAAAATACTTTCCAGCTGGAAGTTATATTAAGCCCACTAAGCTTTTTGAAATCTTCATGTATATGTAATTTGATTTACAAATGATTATCTTCTTCCACTTCTTCTATTGATGCTACAAATGTTTAAAGCAATCTTAGGTCTGCTCAATCTCCAAGTTCTGTCTGTTTCAGTGTCCTGTGCATGTGCCACATTTATTATGTTTCCTTAGATCTTATATTAGTAATATATTTAAACTATACATATTGTGATATTTAAAATTTATTAAAATAATTACAAGGATTTTATCTGTTTTTATTATTCTCATATCTAAAATATAGCTTTGATGATAACAAGGTTTAATGAATAAATTAAATATTGACTTGGTATAAGAATTTTATTTTAAATTATTAAGCCTTATTGACTATTAAAATAAATTTTTATTTTATTAAGGCTAAATTATTAAGCCCTATCTCAGGGCGGGTTCTCTAGCAATCAGAACACAAATGTACTTAAATGTAAGATCAATGGCTACTTTAACAAGTTTGATTGATCTTAGATAGAGCAAAGTAGCCAATTCTATGATCTTCTTTGGTGACTGTTGACGTCTTATTTAAAAAAATGCTACCACTGGCTACAGAAAAAGTGTGGTCAGGCTTTTAGCACTCCAAAGGTCTGCTCCCGCTGGCGATCCAAACAAAAAAGAGAACTTTCTTCTTTTGTTCATTACGAACCCACGATAGTTGATGGATACATTGATTGTAGCAGAACGGTTTTGATTTGTTTGCAATGAATTATGATGTAAATGATTCATTGATAATTATTCTCCTCTTCTATTTTCTCTTGGATTAATTTTTAATATAATCATGGTAGAGAAACAACAAAAGTTGAAAATTTTTAATTTATTTGCCCAACATAGCGGCAATGCAACAGACATCGAAAGGACGCGTGCCACCACCTTGAATATTTGAAACAAGTTTGTTTTTTTCCTCCATTATTTCTTAATGATGAAATTGGTTAGTTTGTTAGCTATCTTGGTTATGATAAAGTTGATTATTTTGCTCTTAGGCAGAAATGCATCGAAAAAAAAAAAAAACTAAACTAAACTATTTATATTTAAAAAATAACTATTTATCAAAAAAGAGGCTATTATAATTTATAGTAAAAGTAGCTGAGGTTTCTAGTATGCAATGATTGCTTATAAAAAAAAAAAATCGAATAAACTCTTGTAAATGTATTTCAAAACCAATATTGATAGACACCATTTATATCTATTATCAATTTTTCTTTCTGTTTTTCTAATACTTCCCCTTTTGCTTCTGTTATTTTGGGAACCATCAATGATTTATTACTACTTGTAGTGTATTATATGTAGTACTACTTATAGTTTATAGTACTTGTGGTATTTTATTTTTTCTTATGATTAGGGGAACCTCGTTCCTTGACAGAATCTATGCAATTAATGGACGAATTGCTGGCCAATACTGGAATGGATCGTTTAGATAAGATGGAGCGATTAGAAGCTCTCCTCACATCAGCTGTTAGTTCTGCCCGAAGTCCAGATCAGTGTCATTGTTTCTGCCATTCGTCTATGAATGAAAAATCTTCTACAGCGTCACAAACCATTTCGACTGGAGATATTGTGCTGACGGGAGTTTATTCGATTGACAACAGTGCCAATGACAAGATACTACTTTCTCCAAAGAGGTGCTCATCTTAATTGTTTCTTGTAAATACTTAATATAATATCAATATCCGTTTTTATAATAATAGTATTATGATATTAATCAAAATATATTTGTTTTTAAATTTAAAAAAAAAAATTGGTTTGTTTTCATAAAATTATATTTGAAATATGAAACATATTAAGTTTTTATTAATCAGTTACATCGATAAATATTTGAAAATATTTTTAAAATTTGTTAACATTTATTTTTTTGTTGTCTGAAAGTAATCTGAGGGTTGAGGATATTAATTTTATATTATTTTTTAAAAAATTAATATTTTTATTTAATTAAATATTTATAATACTCCAAAAAGTTACATCTTACAGTCATTCTCAAGAAGTCTCATTAGCAGGTTATATTTTATTTATTAAATAAAAGTATAATTTATATTTAATCATCATAAGTCTTTCATCCTGACTAAATTCTTGTATTCTTGGTTTTCAGAATATATTAAGTGATACGATCTTCTACAGTAGTTTTTTAATGTAGATCGAATCTCATATCAGGCATGCAATCTTCTTCATTCGACTGAAAGTTTTGTCTGTGATAAAAAATCTATATAACTTTCTCTATTCAAGAATTTCTGGACAAGAATGAAAATAAGTATTTCAGAAAACTACTTAATAAACTGTCATTTTAATTAACGAATAAACATTTATTTATTTTTTATTCTATTGAACAATATTCTTCGATTATTCGTCATTAGATTTTTTTTTTAATGATGTAATTAAAGTATCATATTTTTTCATAGTTCCACATAGACATATTTTGACTATTTTTCATCTTCTAATATGCTGTGTATTCTTGTTCATTTTTTTTCCTTTAGTATTTTAAAATTTTATTTTACTATCAGCTTCGCTTTTAAAGTACAGTTTACTCCTAATATGGCAATTTAATCAATATTATTCAGTTTCTTAAAGTATTTTAGTTTTTCTTTTAAATCATGTCTCAAGATAAAAAATAATATATATAGCAGCTTTTACAATATGGAGAGATTGGTTCTTAAAAGTTGAGAGTTGTTTATTATTAACAGAGATTTAAACTTTGTTAGATTTTTATTTTTGTCACTACATTTGATAGACAAGTCCCAGCCTCCGTCAGCAATGACAGTTTCTTTCTATTCTCTTGCTATCACCCAATTGTTCTTTAGTACAAGATTTTCTTACAGTATTATCGACTCATTGGTCCTGAAACAATAAATGATTTAATGAGAGATCAGACCTTTTTTTAAAAATAAATCTCATTTCACAATAAAATGTAGTAAACTTTATCAATTCGTGAATAATATTCTACTCAATATTCAGATTGATTTTTAAACGGACACCATTTTCTTTTAATGTAATTACATAATACATTATTCTCACTGTTGTTAAGTTTTGGTCTTCGGTCTAGGATTTTTCAGTATTCTGTTTCATAGGTTTTTCTCCATTTTGAGAATTGAAAAAAAAAACTTATCAGTTGTATATTAAAAATGTCATCGCCATATTATATTTGCACACTAATATAATACACATTTATTTTGTATTATAACTCTGTTCCTAAATAATTATAATATTAACTAATATTAAAACACCATATTTATGATAGATCTACTTACTATTTATTATTTGTTTTGTTTTTTTAACCGACGTAATAATAAAAATCTATTTATGGTGTATAATAATGGCAAGCTTTAAGAAAGGCCTATTAATTTGATTCCATATTTAAAAAATTTAATTTATTTTTTAAAATATTATGTTCGTTTGTGTATGTTTTTTCATACGCATACATGTAAGCATTTTCTTTATAAAATATATTGGTATTTTATAAAGATAAATACAAATGAAGATTTTGTCTTCCCTCTGTTTATTGATTAAACAGAAGCTGAATGTATCTGATGAATGATTAAGATTACTTGAATATTTAAACACTTCATTTAATTATTGGTGAGTTAGGTAACAGCTAGTCAATCATCACAGGTGTAATATACATTTTTTAATTTTATTTTAATTATATTAACATTTCAATATTAAAGCTTTGCTATTTCAAATGCCATTTCTTTAATGTTTATAATTATCCTAAAATATATTCAAGAATCACTGGTGTCGTGTATTAACCTCAAAATTTGTAGTAGTGCATTAAAGAAAAGTTGTTCAAAATATTAATGCGTTTAAAGAAAAAATTGCCCTTACAAATTTTTTATGTCATTTTTTAATGCTTTAAGCTATTTCTTCTACTTAAGCGAGTGCTATTTTCGGACTCCAACCTTTCCCCAACAGCTTAACATCTCGGCTAAAAATTTATTTAAAAATCAAAAAGCCTATTTTCCATCCCAGCGTTCTGGATTTAAATACATCTCTTTTCCTCAAAGAATTTGTATTCAGGGTGAATAACCTGCTGTACCAATATGACAGGTAATTCACCCTGAGGCTGTAGTGTGTTAAGGCATCATCTTTGCTACCTTGAATCTGCAGTTTTGCCGGTTTAATTCTTAGTTCGGTGGGTTGACTTTTATTTTGTGATGATCCTGTGGAATAAAAACTCGACACTCCCACTCTTGTTAAAATGGGTTGGTTACCTATATGATAATGCTTCATATGTCAGAAAAGGCAGGGTAGAGAATAAAAAATAAATAATTACCCCTGCTTATGATTTTTTTTTATTAAATGTCATAATTAAAAAATTTAAAACTCTTATATAATGCATTTTATGTTTGCATTCATCTTTATTAGAATTGAATGGACGGTGTGATATAAAATGGGCAGTTTATGATATTAATAGTCAATATTTTATCATACTAGATATATGCACAACTCATCTAGTAAATAAACCTAAAATATTAATTTAGTTGTTTTCTAGTAAATTGTTTGGGTATTATCGATAACCAAAACAACCAATCCTTATTGGTTTCTCTTGAGTTAAAATTATTTGAACTGACTTTGTATTATTATATATTTATTTTTTGTTTTATTTATCATCAATTTGATTATGATTAGCTCAACACCTTACATAAATATAAATAAATAGTGCTTTAAGTGGCCGTATCAGGTATGAATTATATATTTTGGTGTGATTTCAATATTTTATCCATTTATTTGGTTAGTCCATTTATTTGTTTGTTGTGAAGTGTATTAACATGTGCCACTTTAAGTTAGTTATCATACATTTTCCAGTAAAATATATCAGATTATAAGATAATTTTGGACTTATAAATTTTTGCTGTTATTTTGATTGTTAAAAAAATTATTTTAAAAGTGCCCTTAGCCCAATTCATAATTGATAATGTCAAAAACTACAGATTTACGAATGTTCAAAAATAGCTATAATGGCAATTACTTTCGAGTAGTTTTAGTACAAGAGCCGGGAAGAAACAAAGGCAGTTATCTCACCCCAATTTTTGATTACTTTAATGAAAACTATGTATAATTACTAGTCAAAATTGATGAGTCTGCCAGGTATAGGTAGGGAGAATAAAAAATGGCGGCTGTTTCAAAACCTTAACAAAACATTAATTTTTCATTCGGAGCTCTATATCTTAAAAACTACCAACAACACTAGAAAATCTAAGAGAACATCATTTAAAGAAGAGTAAATTTGCCTAAATATTAGCCCTAAAAGAGCTATTTACGTCCAATAGTTTTCGAGATATAGCTTTTTAAAAAGCAACATTTCATAAAAATGTTTTTAGTTAAAATTGCACACAGACTTCAACAGACGGATTTTTTTTTTATTGTCTATATGTTTTTCAATTGTTGATTGGATTCATTTTTGTATATATTTTTAAATAAACACATAAAAAAACAAAACAGATTACTCATATTTTGGATTGTCACTTTACTTGAATGAATACTCACTCACAAAAGGGATTTTTCTTTGCAAATATATTTTAAAACTTTACTTTAATTTCTATGTCTAATAAAAATGAATATTAATCTATTTATTTAGTTTACTTACTTTTTATTACAAATTATTTGTTTATCTTCCATACTACCTCTTTTACTTTTACTCAAAAATTAATTCTATAATTTTTTAAATCTGAATATTGATTGATTTTTTTCCTGACATTATTGGAACCATATGGCTGCTGATTCTTGGTTTTTCTAAATACTTTTTGTATGATTTATTTTTTTCTATATTCTATTTAATTAATTTAAATGAGTGACTGTTTACAATATAGTAAAATATAAATGGTAACTATATCATTTTTTAACGTATTATTGACAATAAGTTCTCTATTCACACCTCTTGTTCCTCTGTTTGTGCCTTTAGTTTGCTTCTTATTCAAAACCTAACGTTTAATGAAGAAGTGAATTATGATAAAGTAGTGTTCTTAAACATTATTGAAGTATTTACAATTGTTTTTCCTAACCTTCTCCGTCTTCATATGTGATAAATATATATATTCAATGCTTGATTATGAGCTTAATTTAGATTAGTTCGTATTATAAATTATTAAAACTGGTTTTAGATGTTAATTGTTTTTGTGCTTCCTATTAAAACTTCCTCCCTTCAGTATGAAATTGTGTATATATACATATATTAGTTTAGTTGCACTCATTGCCTTTTTATAAATTAGTATTTAATTATTTTTAAATAGTTAGCAATAAATTGATTGTAGTTATAAAAATATTTTTCTAAAATGCTCATGAATTATTAATATATATTTTATGCTATACAATCCAATTTGTAAAACATGTTCTATAGCGGATTGGTTCTTGGGGGTTATTCTATTTAAAACAACCTGATTCAATAGTTCTTGAAAATCAACACTTAAGTGCTTAAGTTATCTACACTTTTAAAATAAATAAAAAAAATTTTAAAAATGATTGCCTATAATTTTTTAAAAATATATTTTGTAGTTTTAAAAAAATTTTTGTTGTAATTATATAAAATTGATATGAATTTTAATTAAATTTCTGTTTCCTATCAAAGCCCTATCAGTACTAACAAATCGGTATAATTTTCTCAAAAACTTTACTCTTATTTTTATTTAATGATCTTCAACGACATATATACCTCTTAGCAGATTTTATGGCCTATGCAATTGATATTTCATTTAATTTAGTTTATTAATTTTCTAACTATGGTGTTAACTGAATTTTTACTTATTTCTTGTATCTGTAAACCTGTGAAAATTATTATAAGTCTTAGTTGCAACTGTAATATAAAAAAGATCTTTTTATCTCTTATATTAAATTTTAACAGTTTGATTAACCCCTCTTTTTATTTACTAGACTAATGAGAGATAACAGAAATTTATGAGATATTCATTTTATGCTGTATTTTAAAAATATAAAAATTAATTTATTACTAATACGCTTTGATAATAGAAAGTGTTACTAAATTTAGTAATAGTTTGTAAAAAATAATAATAATGTGCACTGGATTACGATTTAAATCATGAGTTCTCAACCTTTGGAACATGCCCGATTCCTCCCAGTGCTTACATGATTGACTAAATTTTTATTTAGTCTATAAAATTATCTGGGTATGCAAATGAAGGCAATGACCTAAAAAAGGTTGAAAATCTCTGTTTTAAATAGTTGCTTGCACCCACAGAGAGAATTGTATTAGAATGAATTGTTTAAAATTACTAATGTTTATTATATGAATAATCGTTCTAAGTTCAGAATTATACTTTCTTTAATCTTTAATTAATAACAATGTAGGGAGTTGTTACGGATATGATGAATTAATCCTGAAATCAACATGCAAAAAATTGTAATCATGACAGCGTCATTGTGCCTTAAAGTATTATATTTATTTACTTTATTACACTGAAAAATTATTTCTTTTTACTTAATTCTTTACGAAAACTATAAATAATTGTTAAATTTGTTAATGGGTTCTATTAAATCATTTTTTATGTAAAAGCCAGCATTTTTAATATATAATAAAGCTATGCTGTTTTGATAATAGTGTTAGT
Organism: Halyomorpha halys; assembly: GCF_000696795.3. NCBI lineage: Eukaryota > Metazoa > Arthropoda > Insecta > Hemiptera > Pentatomidae > Halyomorpha > Halyomorpha halys. The sequence continues at coordinate 418,071 of NW_027109576.1, forward strand.
AAATTAACAGATTTAAAATTATCCATGTCAAATTCTTTTGTGATATAATTTTTATTTATTAAAACTTAAAATGGATGTTGTACTTATTTTGATTTAAAAATGTATAATTGAAGGGGCCTAGGAAAGGTGGTTACAACCATTTAAACTATGATTTGCGGGTAACTTTTAACTATTTGTTTTAATCGAAATTCAGAGTTTAATTTTTTTTTTTAAGATATTGAAAAACAGTGATAATCTTGTGTTTTTATAAACACTGTTATAATTAACTAATTATTTTAACATTAATAGCACTTAATTTTTGGTAAGTTTCAATGTTGGTGTGTCATTTTTCAGTATTTTAGGCTTACAGGAAAAATATTGTGATAATTCAAAAAACTTAACTAGTCCAAAATTCTTTAAAGTTTCAACTATTGCTTACCTCCAAATACATGTTGGTTGTAACCGTCATCTTTGCCTGTGCATTGATGTTTTTTTATTAATATTATCTTTCATTATACTATAATTGTTATTTACCAAAGTCTTTATTTATCTGAAAGATATCATAAAAACTTTGATGATACTAACTGCTCAATTAATTATCTCAAAAACTCAGATCATTCTTTCCTCAGGCCTTTCAGTTCATATATATATATATTACACCAATTGCCTTATAATATACATTGTTTATGTACTGTCATAATGTTATTGATTATATATGCTGTTTTTCTATTTATAAACTTTTATTCCATTTAAACAACCAAGAATTTGAAATAATTAAAAAACAAAACCTAATTCATAATTGTTACAATATTATAAGTTCTTAAAGTATGTTGGTTAGTTAGTTTAGTAGCGATTGTTTGTTCTACGCTTCTTGCTCGCAGAATTTTTATGAATAATCTAATTAATTGAAGGCAACAGATTGCTATTTTATTTTTTTATTTTAAATAGTGACTAGTTGTTACCCAAACATTGTAATTTAAATCTTGTCTTCTTATATGCTCTCATTTCACCAAAGTTTGTGGTCTGATTTGTTTTAGATTTGTAGAATTTTCTGTAGACCCATTAAATTATAGATTGGTTTCTAATTAGTAATAATTAATTAGTTTAAGGAAACTTAGATAAAAATTAACTAACACACTGATTTATATGCTATCTAGCATTATTGACTGCTATTTTAAAAAAATGAAATGGTACGTTTTATAATAAAACACTAACAAAAGTCTATTTTATCAACTGTAAAAGTAGAAGGTTAGCTAACTCTTTACTACTTAAATATATCATACTTTTAAAAACAAGAATTTTTTGATTTATTTTTCTATAAAATTTATTTTATATGAGTAATCTCCTATGATACTTATTAAAATGAAATAACTATATTTTGAAATCTTGTTGGCCAAGGGTTCATTAAAATAATGCAATTGTTTACATATATTTATTATTGTATATAACATGTTATTTCATATTTTTGTTAACTTTGTTTTTTTTTTCTGTTGACTTGTTGTGGAAAAGTGAACTTAAAAAAAATTAGATTGAAAATAAATATACTTGTTATGACTTGTTTTGTTTTTTTTGTAAATATAACTGCATTTTTTTTTTTTTTTTATTCCTACCTCACTAATATTGTATTATTTATTATGAAATATTATTGATGTACATATTCAGGAACAGTTAAAAAATTAAATTGTGTTGTTTATATAAATGATTGACCGTACCAGTTAAAAGATATCAAAACAGTCTGTTTACACTGTTTCAAAATCTTTCAACTCAAACGGCCCTGACCAAGCTCTACAAAGTGGGCAAAACATCAGCAAAAAAATAAATAATGTTAACTATTTTTTGTTTTATTATATATATATGATTGGCTATATTTTTCAAATTATGAAGGAGAAGGTTGGTGGTGCGGTCAAAGATAACAAAAAAATTTTTTGCTGTTTTGCCCCTCTTTTTAGAGCTTCGTCAGGGCTGTTCCTGTTGAAAGATATCGAAACAGCGGAATTATACAGAGTGGACAACTTTATATTTTTTATTCTCTTTGACCGTACCCCTGACCATCTCCTTCATATTTTAAATAATTAATTTTGGTACCATTAATTTATTTATTACCATTCTTCATAAAGAACTCAAAATATTTCTTTGGATATTGAATGTCTATCAGTTTAAATTTAAATCTATTAAAATTTTCTTGACTATTACTTAGTTTGGATTTTTCTACTTAATGTAATTTACTGAATATGAGGTCCATTTCAATCAAGTATATTAGTGGATGTTTTGTGGGATTCGAATGTGCTATGTTACTCAGCACTCTTTATCATAAAATAAAAATAAATAAGGCCCTCTGGAAAGTATACCTCTAACACAAAATACAAGAAAACTTCAAGTGGTACAGAAGGAAAAGGATGTTAGCTAAAAACAAGATTATAAAAGGCGAGAGAGTAGCTTTAAAGCTGGACAGCTTCTAGAGGAAAATTGTAATCTCATTTCCACCCAAATCATAACTTATTTTATCCTGGACTCAAGAGATAAGGGAATGAAAGAACACCACTCTTGAAGATTGTCAAACATATGGAAGCCAAGTTTGTCTAGAAAATATTCCCAGCCAACTATCAAATAATGGGAATACTTCCAAAATCTGTACAAATGGATTTGATAGCCCCTCTAAATGGATGGAGAGCAAAGAAAGGAAGATAATATCTGGAGTGCTGTAATATATGGGACCCAATGGAAAAGAAATTATAAATAATGCACATTTTGAAACTAGTGTGTAAACAGAAGAAAATTCCGAAAGTTTGCAAAGAAGCCATTATTATCTTAGTCTTGAAGAAATAATATAAAGGACTGTAACATCACTGAGGTTTGTTTTTCTCAAGCAACCCAAGTGAAGCGTATTTCTACATACGCTAAAAAAAGGATTAGAAAAAGAGTTGAAGGATTGGTGGGATAGGAAAATACTGCTTTCATAAAAATCTCAGCACCTAGAACTTTATTTTTGCATTGATATATCGTAGAAAAAGAAAAGGGAATGCCAATACAGTTTATTAACCTTGTCACCTTAAAGCCTTTATAATGTCTTTAGGGTAGACGAAAATCGTAGAGGCCGTGAAGGAAAAGGGAATAGATAAAGATCATATACGTTAAAAGAAAATTTAAGAGAACAAGAAACACTTCTCTAAAAATCGATAAGATAGACAATAGAAAGTAGTAGCCTGTGTCCACTATTATTCATTTTTGTTACGGATTCGGCTATTTGGAGCTTCGATGAGAAAATCCTACGTAGGATATGCCTGACCTTACCGGCATGCCGTAGGACATCTGAGACCTGTGATCCTCTCGTTACTTGCATTTTCTTTATCAGAAACGAATTTTACTATTGGTATGATTGTTGCGTATCGAGAAATCACACTCTTTCCAGTATGATATTAAATATTTACGCTAATCTTAACTAGTCAAAACACGGAAGACGCCGAAGAAATTATTGGAGACTACCAATACCAATGTGGTTTTTGACGAAATCGTTCAATTATTGATCAAATTTTTTCATTACGGCAAATATTGCTGAAAAAGTTGGAATGGAACGGGGTAGTTCATCAGCTTTATATAGATTTCCAAAAGGCTTACGATTCTATTGACCGCCAGAAGTTGTATAATATTCTGATTGAAAAGGGAATACCAAAGAAGTTAGTAAATCTCGTACGGATGTGCATAACCTTTACGTTTAATAAGGTAAGAGTCGGTAATCATTTTTCTGAGAAATTCGAGGTCTTGTCGGGTTTAAAACAAGGAAATTCTTTATCACCTATCTTATTTAATCTTGCACTAGAATGCGTCATTAAAAGTGTAATAAATACCGAAAAAGGTTTAACTTTAGGTGGATGTTTTATTTAATATTTTTATATAATTTGGTGTACAGTTTAGTTTTTTTAGAATAATTTGTTTAAGCTTGTATATATATATTTTTTTCTTCATATAATGGATTCGGACAAGAATATGTCATGTGAAGACTCCGGAGAAGATGAAGAGACCCCGTTTTCGGAAATAAGCGAAACG
>NW_027109576.1:426043-442406 GCF_000696795.3 Halyomorpha halys
ATTATACTTGACTAAAAAAAAAAAAAAAAAAACTTTAGGTGGTAAAATATCGGTGCTTGGGTTTGCTGATGATTTGGTATTATTAAGTGAAGACAAAGAAACTATACAACTAAATATAACCGCGTAAATAAACTCCAGTAAGGAAATAGGTCTTGAAACAAATAATAAAACAAAATACATGGTTAGCAGTAGAAAGGCAAGCAATTTCGGTAATATAGATATAGCAAGAAATACGTTTGAACAGGTAGATAGGTTTAGGTATTTAGACTATACGGTAACTAGAAAAAACGAAATTGATGAGGAAATAAAAGCGAGGTTGAAGGTGAGAAATGCTTGTTATTTTTCAATTTCGAAACTGCTTAGCTTGCGCCTTCTATCGAAAAACTTAAATATTAGAATTACAAAACTATTATCCTTCCCACTGTTCTTTATGGATTCGAGACTTGGCCTCTTACACTAAAAGATGAACAGTGCCTTAAGGTTTTCGAAAATAAAGTATTACGTAAAGTATTCGAACAGAAAAAGGATGCATTAACGGGAGAATTTAGAAGACTACACAACACTGAATTAAGGCACCTACACCCGATAAATATTATTCAAGTTACAGCATTGCGGCGTGTAGGGATTAGTAACGAGCGGATCCCTAAAATTTTAATAAACACTGAGCCGACGGATAAACGGCCGAGGGGTAGACCGAAACGTAGATGGGAGGATTACGTGAAAACTGATTTAGTAGAATTGGGTTTTGGGGGGCATCTCTGGAAGGATGTATGTAGAAAGCGATTGGTGGTATCGGCATCGAACCTTCGGGTTCGGTAGGCCTTTATCATTATGATTGTTGCGTACCAATATTTGAAAGAATCGGAAACGTTTTTTCGTATGAAGCAATATGTTAACGTAAACTATTGTTCGTAATAAATTAGTCTAAATTTCTGAGAACCCAATAACGGCAATATTTACCACAATTAATGTTGTTTAGGTTTTTAGATTTTAATTAAAGATTTAGACAACTAGGATTTATTGCCTAGGCTTTTATTTACGAGAGATGGGCATGAATGGAAGATTAATATCCACCAAACTAGTTTCAACCTTCAAATTTAATAATTGAATGACTGTCTTTGCACTAAGGTATGTTGGATGGCTTAAATAACTTAGTGAAGTTTGGCAGGATTTCATATTCGTCACTGTAGACATAGCCTTTTCTCTGAATCCATCTCTATGTGACCACAATCGAAGATAAAATAACACACCACATAGCATATCTATCTGGACGATATTATACCATATATATTTCTCAATTCAGCTGCCACCATTTCTTTGACCCTTGGTTTTAAGAACTGAGTTCAGCTATAAAGCAAATATTTTTCAAAAGGATTTAATTTTTCATAATTCTCACTGCTGTGTGAATTATGGTGAACATAGCTTGTCACCCAAAGTCCAGGGAGTTGCTATCCCGCTTCTCCTTCAAAAGGAAAGTGAAACCATAAACCAAGAGTTGACCACGCCATCGCCCGCCCAGATTTACGATGAGAATTAATTTATGTATTCATCTGAAAAATCGTTCATTCAATCACTGAATATAAAATGTAGTAAATAGTATTTTCAGTAATTTGATTCATCAACACTGAAAATCCATTAAACTGTTCTCAAGAAATTCGTATTTTTTTTATCAAGAAATCCACGCAAAATATGCTTGAATTCGAAAAGTTAAAACTAATTGATTCACTAGCGCGCGATCGCAAAATCGATTTTATTTTCATTTTCATTACCCGCGAAAACATTTATATAACAGTTAATATTTTTTTCTGTAAAGACTTTGATTTTAAGGTTTTGAAGACACTATTTTTGAATTTATTATTATTATTATAAAGCTTGTTAAGGATATCTCCTTGATGTGGATAAGAAAAAAAAAATCAACTATAATAGTAGCGCGGAATGTATATGTTCCTTTAAATTTCTTAAAAACAAAAAAAGAAAAGGAATCGGAACATTTAAAAATTTAGTAATCTCAATTTCGAAGAATAATGTAAAATAAAATGCGCATACATAATCATGATTTAAACATAATGAAATACGCATATAAATTCTATTTCAAAATATTTGATCAGGACTATCTAAATAAAACCCATGAAGTGATTCCCAAGTCAAGGTTTTGTAATTATTATACTTAATGAAAGAAATAAAATCTAATTTTTATGAAGTTAGTTAAGTCCGATTGGGTTACAATCGAAAGTTAAAATTTGAAAAACATTGAAAAGGAGAAAGTTAAAATTGATTTGGAAAGGGTTACAATTGAAATGGAACAAGTTACATCTGAAATAGAAAAGGTTTCACTTGAAATGGAAAAAGTAACAATTGATATGGAAAAGGTTTCAATTGACTTTGAATGCTATGAAAAGAGGTAGAAGGCATCTATTGATTGACCCCTACGTCCTCGAGTTCAAAACGGCCCCACTTTTTTTTTATTGTATTTTTTTTTTACTTTTCTGGTAGCTCGATCTCTTGATTTCATTCCTTTCTTCAAGCTTGGAACACGTGTTTAGTGAACTTATCTCGTTCACGATTTAAAGTACTTGAGATTAGAAATATTCAGGTCATAATTGTACGTGGTTTTGACTGATATAAGGGTTTTATTTTCCTCTCCTGATTTCTCTTTTCTCATCGGGTTTCTTAATGAAATTCGAAATTTAGATAGAAGAATGGAAGTTTCCGAAATCAAATATGTACCTTCCAAAAATAAAAAGGTTGATTTAGAATCCTTACAAAACAAAACTCAAGATGTAATATATTTCTCTTGTTATCTTAAATATGAATCTCTGGTAATGTTTTATGTTTATTAACATTTATGATATGATTTTTTTAATTTATTGTATTTTTTAAAGGAACTAGTAGAAATTATTCGACAATTACAAGCTCACAATGAACAATTAAAAGCTATTATCGCAAAAAATTGCAGAGAAGAAAAGCAAGATAAAGATCATGGGAAAGTCAATGATTTCGATTTTTCGAGGTATGCTAAACTTTATTTTCAATATTTTTAATTATTACTTAAGTTGTAGTTTATTATTCCTTAAAGGCTATGTAGTTATTTGTGTATAAAACAAGCTTCAGCGGCAAGAAATTCAAAATACCTTGTTATACTAATATTGTCAATTTAATTAAATCACAGTTGCTGAATTCTGCTCACTCAAAAGGGATAATAAACCCCCCTGCAGAGCCTTTTCAGTGAAGGTCAGGCCTATATTAACTTGTAGAATTATGTCTTCGTGAGTTATGAAGTTCTCACTGTTGGTGCTTGTTTAATATATTAGAATGACTATATTAGGTTATAATATTTAAAAATTACTGGCACCCAGTCTATCTTCCTACAATTAAACATTATGTGATAGCATTATACATTTTTTAAAGGTAATTTAAGTCATTTATTTATTTATTATTATAAGTTAATAAATTTAGCTTGTATAATTTAAAAAAATTTATTATTCTTGCTTTCAGATGTAAGTGGGCACATATTCTTTTAAAGCTTGTTTATTTTGGTTGGGATTATCAAGGATACGTTTGTCAAGATGATACATCAGAAACTATTGAACATCATCTAATACAAGCTTTGCTGAAATGTCGCTTGATTAAATCCAGAGAAACTAGCAATTATCATCGATGTGGTCGTACTGATAAAGGAGTCAGTTCATTCAGCCAGGCAAGTCAGTATTGCTCTTATTCCTCATCAATATTAAGTTTTTATATTTTATTTGTCATTAGTTACATTGTGAATAAATTGTGATTATTTCATAATTTTTTTCTATCTTTGCAGCCTCGAAAGTTTATAATAGTTCAAGTCTTATAATATTATGTTTTACTACCTACCAGTTAACTTTGTTATTGAACAACTTATCTAACTCTTTATATCTATTTGTCCTTTAATTGGCAAGTATCCATGACTGCATTAAAACCACCCTCTCCACCCTAGGGTAGCCTTTCTTATCCTACCGTTAAAAGGCTCTTATAGTGTATTGGTCAATGTACAACATATCATAATCTTACAAGAGGAGATTATAACACCAAAAGTAATAGAAAGCATTTCTTCCCAGCCAACATATATTAACTTTGAAATATTTATTTAAAATGGAAAAAGAAGACTTAAGTTTCTGTGTTAGTTAAATTGAGCAGCATTGATAAAGTTGCTTAAATTGGAAAACAGCATGAATTAGTTTTTTATAATTATTTAGTCTTTACTCATTCAAACAATACAGTTATAAATATATTAATATATTAGATGGTTATTGCATAAGCAAATTTAAAGTATTTACAAGAAATTAACATAAAATGATTATTTCTTGAATCGTGGTTTAAATCTTGAGTTGTAAGCTCCTAATAGTTATAATTTACCCAATAACCAGAAGATAGTACCATGCTGCTGCAAAGTAAATTCTATTTGAATGCAATGGAATATCCATTTTTTGTCAAAAAGGAAAATTTATTTAAGATGTACTGTTTACTGATAATGCAGCATTTATCATTGAATATACATCTTAATTTTCTGAAGAGTATCTCATGTACTTCTAAATATTTATTTAGGAGTTGCTACTAAGTCCATAAACAAAATTAAATATTTTTGTTTATCTATTTATCTTATAAAATTAATAAAATGTTATTAGAAATCATTTATCAATTTATATTAAAGAAGTAATTACCAGTGTTATTTGTTTTAGGTAATTTCCATAACAGTTCGTGCTGCAGACGAAGGGAAAAAAACTTTAGATTATTGTAAAATGTTGAATAGGTTATTGCCAGACGATATTAAAGTAATATGTTGGCAGCCGATTGCAGAAGAATTCAGTGCTCGTTTTAATTGTAAAAGCAGAACTTACAGATATTTTTTCCCTAAAGGAGATTTGGATATAGAGGTAATATATTGTACTTTATATTATTAAACATATAACATGGATATTGAGCGTTTTATACTCATTTGTTTTGTTGGGGGTCCCTTGAACAAATCCTCACCTGGCTAGAATAGGTGTTACCTGTAGAATGGATTTTTATTCCCTGGTTAGATTACATTAGGGTATTGGTCTAAAAATATTTTTATAATAGACTAGCTGACCCGACAATGCTTCACTATTACTTAAGGATGTATATAGATTCATTGAACACAATTGATAGTTTGATTTATCTTATTGTATTTATTTAAATTATACAATATACTTTGTTATTTTGATCTGGTAACATAAATTAAACCAATATATGGGATGACATTTATTTTAGTATCTTTGTGGATAAAATGAGGAGGAGTTATGAACGATTATACGAACAATAGTTACTGGAAGAAAAAAAAAATCCTCCAAATAATCAAGTTGAAAAATTACTCTTTTTTAATTTCTTAGAAAAATGGTATTCGGTAGTTTAAAATTACGCTAAAAATGAATATATAATGTTTTTTTCTAAAAGAAATATGTTGACCTACTTTACCCTAAGCCACATTATGTTTTTATAATTTTTTTTTTAATGTAATATAGCTTAATGGAATCAGTGATATTTTTTTCTTATTCTTCGGAAAGAGACGAATAGTTTGGTGTACAATACCCATGAAAAAACTTGTAATTTCTGAGCTCTAAACCAAAAACGCTTAATTTTGTTCATAACTTTCTACTTGAGAATTCGGGAATTTCATTATCTTTCAACCTTCCCATGATGAAAGGGAACATCTTGAAAAAATGGCACGTAAATTAGTCCAGTAATTGTAGACAAAGATTTGACCATTCCCTTTAAGGGACCATTCCCTCTAGCTTAAGCAAACCTTGAGGTAAGATATTTACTAGTTTTTCAAAACAATTTAAGACAAAACTATAATTCTTAAGTGATTCCAGAAAAATTTGTGTAGTTAGCCAAATAAAACTTAGTTGATGTGTTGGTGGCCTAAGTTACCAGTTTCATGCATTTAAAGTTAAGCTTAATTTTTAGATAGCTTTTAGTTTATTATATTAATTTTAAAATGAATCTTTGTTTAATTTTTTTTTTTTCAGGCTATGCAAGAGGGAACAAGGCACCTTTTAGGGACACATGATTTCAGAAATCTTTGTAAAATGGATGTTGGCAATGGGGTCACCAATTTTCTTAGAACGATAGATCGTGCAACTGTATCAAAATTAGAGGATCATCACGGTATGATTTCAAAAATATTTAAATGCCCTCTTTCCATAATTGTTGAGACTTGCAAAATATGCGTGTGAATGAAGTCATCTATTGATTCCATCTGTAGTTCACGATGCAATTGGCTATATACACACACCTGCAAATATTTTTACCTTTCACAGCTGGCATTACTCCCTCTATGTCCCATGGCATGTATGTCATCGGCATCAAAAGGGTTAATATTAGTGTAAATACAAATACATATTAATATTAATGACGATTAGACCTAGTGTTTGAGGAAATGTGTAGATACTGTATTTGCCTCACTACCTTCTCTATCTGTTTCTTAGTTATAAATATAAAAAGTATAAGAATGTAAGGAATAAATTTTTAAAAAACTTATTTTCTCGATTCATGTTTATTTTTTTATTCCAACGTTTTTAGATGATGGATATGACATTTACTTTTTTGAATTACAATCACAAGCTTTTTTGTGGCATCAAGTCCGCTGTATTGTTGCTGTTCTTTTGTTAATTGGAAGGAAACTTGAAAAACCATCTGTATTTTATGACCTGTTGAATATCGGAGAAAACCCAAGGTAATTAGTTATGTTACTTTCCTTATGTATATAGTCCTATTGAGAGCAGTAAAATATCACTTTTTAAAAATAGCTTATGGAATGTTTAAAAGTATACTTTAAATAATTATTTTTCTATATTTCTTTACTTTAAGATTGTAGCATTGAATTATTTATTTAGTTTTTACTATCATCAAGTATTGAATGATGTCAATTTAGTAATATTCTAATTTAATAAAATATCCCAATTTCAGAAAACCTCAATATCCCATGGCTCATCCAATCGGACTAAATTTATTTTTGACTGAATTTGAATGTGGGAATTGGATTTTGGACGAAGAAGAAATCATTCGTGTTATAGAAACTTTACAAAAACACTGGACTTTAAATGCTATAAAGTAAGATATAAATCTGAACATTTCAGTTCTAAATTTAAATTTTATTTTATGTTGTCTTGTAAACTTTATTGAACTTAATGCTTTTATTAGCCTGCTCCACTTATCTTAGACCTGGTTTTCATGAAGGATAGTAAAATGATAGAGATAGGTGTGCTTTTTTAGAAAATAAAGTTATTCACTCAATGAGACTTGTCTTTGTTACACGTCTTTGTCAAAATATTCCAGATCCTTTATTGATATATACTGATGGATCAAAATCTGAAAAAAACACTCGGCAATCATAAAAATTCACAATTATACCAACATGCTCGAAAACTTGGGAAAAACTCTTTTCTTTATATGGGTGCCAGGTTATGTGGGTATCGCTGGAAATGAACTGGCTGACATTGCAGCTAAACAAGCACTTGCTCTTCCAAGTCAGGGCGTGGCCATTCTAACACCCCAAGAAATAAGTCTTTCGATGAAAAATGAGATATCGGCTAGTTGGCAGGCCATGTGGAATGAAAGCCTGCCAAGCAAATTAAAAACTATTAAAAAAACCATTAAACCATGGACCACATCAAACCTTTCCAATCGCAGGGAGGAGGTAGCTATTGTCAGATTGAGAATAGGTCATACAAATTTAACTCATGCGTATCTGATCAATAAGCAGCCACAGCCAAAGTGTCAAGCAGCTCGAACCAATGTTCCTATCATGAAGGTAGTGATAACAATAGAAGGCCATGGAGAGGAGACAAAGGTATGACTAAGGCTGGAGTAAGGAGAGCACTTCCCAGTTAACAAACCTGGGCCGTACATACTACGGTCCTGGCACATAGAGTGTGATTCCTTGCACCGTATGTGCTACAGCCCTGGCAGTTAACGTGTTAATTATATATTTTGTGGCAAGGAAATCACAGAATTAAATCTAGGTTTTACACTATGTTTTCTAATTTAATAAATGTATTTCATTCAAATTTTATCCATTTCAGTCTCAAAACATTTTATTTTCTTTACAAGTCTGATGTTTCGGCCAATTCGGCTGATGCCCATCCTCAGGGAAAATCTTATCACAAAACAGCTTTTATTACATCTATGATCCTCAATAATTCAAAATACTTAACAATATTATTTATAATTTTTCTTACCTAAATACAATTTTTGAACTAAATAATTTAAAAACACAACTTCATGCTGGCTATTCTGCCCAGTTCAATTCAACAATTTCTCTATAAAACATTAAAACATTAGGTAAAAATATATTTTTTGTTAGTAAGCATATCTTACATTATGTCTAATTACCTAATTAGTCAATTTTTACATTAAAACAAAAATTGAAGTTCTTTATCACAGTCTGTGATAAAGAACTTTAACTTTACTCGGAGTATGAAATTTTGACCTACAACGACAAAAATAGTTATTCAATACCTATTAGAATTAGTCCCAACATTATGCTATACTATCCATAGATGTTATTTCTAATTTTGCTAGCCTTCACTGCTTAATTATTTTATAATGGGCGTTGACAGGTTCTCATTAAAAAGCAGGTAAATGCTGAAATTTATGCTTATTATTTTTATTACTAATACAATGGTTTATTCCAAGACTAATAATGTAGAAAAGAAGGTACTATTTCATTAAATGAGTGAATATGATTTTTAAAAAAAATTATGGTTATTATTTAGTTCTCTTCAAAATTTTTTATTTCTCTTGTAAAATTTCATTTTTGGTATTTACCTCCTTTTCAACATGAATATATAAATTGTTTTTACTTAAAAATTAGCTGACACATTTCTTATCTCTTCAATCCTATGAGAGATTTCTTAACCTCTTGAGTGAACTGAAGTGTATGGCTCTTATCTACAAAATAACATTGAATTAAGATAAAAATATTTATTTTGGTATTATTACTATCTTAACTTTCAAAAGGAACGCATTTCTAAAGTTCATTACTATGTAGGAATATTATATATGTATTTTATTTTACTTGCTATACAATCATAAAGATTTAGTGTAGTATAAAACTTCTTTTCATTTGATTATATTCAAGTAATTTATTGAAATTTAATGGCTGTATCTGTTTTCAGAACAACTCACATTAAATCATCAATATTAGAGTTAACCAAATTAGTCTCTAAAAATATAAAAGTCCAAGATTCAGTGCTATTAAGACAGGAGTCTAAAATATATAAACCACTTTTGGCAAGGAATAAATGTAGTAAGTATAATTTTTTACTTAAATGTTTGAAAATCAGGGCCCTGTTTCATAATGAAATCTAATAGTACTAGTTCAAAATACAAGTAAAGAAAAAACGTGTTAATTACACTAATACTTATTTTTTTCATAATAGGGAGGACTATTAGTGATATTATAGGAGTTAAAAAGTACTAAATTACAAGTTACTATTGTACAAGTCAGTGTAATTGTATTAAGTTAAATCGACAAGACTAATAGTATTAGTTTGTACTTTATTATGAAACAGGGCCCTGGTCTTTTCCATTTGATTAATATTTTTAAACTCGATATACACTTATAAAATTACTATTTGATTATATTCTTTGATTAGTCTCTTAAAAGCACAATTCAAAAGAAGTATTTTCTTAAAAACGTATCCTCCACTTTTTTTTTAGGTACTTTAGAGGAAAAGATCTGCCACTTTGTAAAAAGAAGACGTATCAAGGAAAATGTGGAATAATTTTTATTTTTTAAATCATTATAGTTTACTTGAAAGTCAAAGAATTACTTTTTACTTTTCCCATAATCATTTTAATATGCTGCCGTCTTACATTTCATGGCTGAAACTAAAGTTTAATTTTTTCTTCTACCATTTACTGAGATTTTTCATTTAATAACTAAGCATTGTATGTACTCAGTAGGTAGCACATTCTTTGAAAGTTAATGCTATATTGGTTTTAGTTCTCTTATAAGTGATGCATAATAAATGGCACGGATGATTACCTTAGAAGAATATTTTGGAAACAATTGTAGTTACTATAAATTTAAAAAAAAATTTGTTGTAGTTTGAACAGCAGGTACTAAATTAAGTGCTATGAAGTTAGTCATAATTTGGCATGTTGTTAAGTTTACTTTAACAAGCTAACAATGATGGTTAAATGAGAATTTTGTTGAATGTCTGTTTGTTTGGCTTAAGATAGTCTAGTAGCAGTTCTAGTTCTCTAATGACAGAATGCTACTACATTCCTACTACTTGGTACTAGGCTTAAAATGTTAATGTAGCAGTTCACAACGTATAATCTAATGGCAGGAAATTCAATATCTACTACTGCTATTATTATTATTAAAGCCCAAAAGTATATTTTATTTAATTTAATTTTTATTTGCTTCCAATTTTTTTTTTTAATTTGTTGTTAATTATAAGTTTCTTTTTTATTTATTTTAATTGCAAGTTACTTTGTATTTTTTAATTTATTATTATGTTTTGTTATTATTATTATGTTTAATTTATTACGTAAAATAAGGTACAAGAAGAAGTTTGTTGTGGTAGTGTATATATAAATACATCACTGTGGTATGGCACATATAAAGCTGCAGTAGGTAGATTACGGCCTGAATACAGATTGATTAGGCAGTCTTTTCTAGTCAGTATTAACAGGCATTAGACTCACTTGGCGCTCTTTCTCACCGACTCTCCACTCTAGAGTCAACCTGCATTTTGGAGCACTGTTTTTCTATTGACCCTTGCCCATCATCAGCTCATCAAAAGCGGCCATCTGAGATGAGATATATTATACTTAGAGGTATATCGATATGCGCATGTTGACCTCCCAGCCATCTGTGAGTAACTATTTTTTTCTCCTCAAGCTTTCTTATTTTTTAAATATTTTTTTTCTATTTAACTCAGATACTTTTTTTTGTGTCTAGAAAATTCTTTCAGTTTTGTATGTATATTAAAAAATAACCATGGTTGTGACAAGTCCCTCATACCTAACAGGCATGATTGAGAGGACTTCAAAAGTTTCATTACCTGAAATCAGTTTTGTAGGGATCTGAAATGTAAAATATTTGGTCCATATCAATATCCCCAGTATGTTACAAGCAAGCCTGGGAATCACTTACTAAAAAATAGGAGGGTGAAAGGATCCAAGTCCCCTTCTACCTAACAAAAATTTTGAATTTTAAAGCCTTGGTGAAGGGCGATCTTTCCAATTTAGAAGCATTCTCGGTGGAAGTAGTAGAGAGCACCTGGGCACTTCTCAAGCTCGGTTTGAATGATCTCCTGGGTTTAAAATTAAGCACTTCAGGGCTAAGGTTGTTAGATGGCAAAACTAGTGAGGGAATACAGCCCAAAACCTGAACTTCCTGGTTGGGAGGATTTTATGTAAAGGCAGGTCAAATTGCAATTGGAGGCACTTCTTACAAGTACTGCTTCATATCCAATATAAGCAAAAACTGGGTACAGTGAATGCTCTAGACAGGTCTTAATGACAACAGACTCACCAGTGTAGCCCACTAAATGCATCGCATTTACGATTACCAAAGTTTTATAACGCTCACCACACAACAGCATTGTGACCGAATTAGAGGATTAAATCGTTGTATCAATTGTTTGAGGTGGGTTACTTCTCAAACCAGTGTTCCTATAAGGCGTCTTGCTGGCACTGCGGTAGATGACATCATTCGCTTCTTCATTTTTTTTTTTTCTAGGGAGCCGCAAAAATCCGAATCTCCTAACCCAAACGTTATTCCATCTCGCTCTTGTTTAGGGCTGGTAACCGCAGACCCCGTTAACAACTCGAGTACCGCCCCTGCTATTCCCTCGACAGCTACCTCTAATGTATCCGATTCTACTCACTCCTAAAACACTATCCTGTAAATGTCGGCAATGGATAAGTATTCGCGATCATTGGGGTCGTTGGCACGATTTGCAAATCCTCATCGATAGTGGTTCCAAGCGGTCCTTTTTAAGCGGAATGCGCTTACAAGCTAAACCTGCCACTCACACTTAATAGACTTCGATTGGTGGGCTTCAATAGCTAAGTCATCCCCAATGTATCATTCGAAGGGTCTTGCGTCGTAGTTCCCCGACACGTTTATAAGCCCGAACTTAACATCATGGCTGTCGTTATCGAGCAGATCTGCGAGGATATGCCCACGAGTCCTATTCCAAAGGAAATATTTGGGAAATTTCGCGCGCCTAGACGAAGATCCAAGTTGAAGCACGGTCCTTCTTTGCACAACCACTCCGTACACTCGATGCGGCGATATCTCGCGATAGTTTACCGAATTGCAGGAAACGGATCAAGTCACGAGCGTTACTAAATCGGACCCTCTCCATGTCCAATGCAAACAGCATTTTTTAGTACCCACTCACGCAATGAAGTCGGCCGCTTAACAGTAAAACCCCCATTTAACGGTAGTCCTCTGGTATTAAGTGATTCAAAATACTGACCCCTCAACCGCTATTCGGGAATATCTAGACAAATGCAATACATCGCACGCTATCGCTCGCATCAACCCGTTCTAAGGGACAGCTCGTACATCAAACTTAAAATCGCTTTTTTTTTTGCATCGACAGCAGCAAGTAATGGGGCATTTAATCACCATTTGCTCACGAGTCTGAAATTACAACGTGATTTAAAAGATTTCATGCTCGTTTTTCGTCATCGAAAATCACAACTGAGGATTGTGGATTTCAATCGATTTCGAACTACCAATGCCGATGAGTACAAGTTCGATAGGTTACCAAATGGGTTCTTATCTTTTGCACCACACTCACTGTCACTTGGGGCCTCAACGTTTGCCTTCTCTTCTTCGTAACCGTTTCTGGATCTTTATCAGAAGAGAAACTCGATCACGAAAACATGGTCGTTACTTCCCGAGAAAGGGAGTTTGAAAAATTTCATTTTTGGTGGGCGGTGTGTTAAAGCCCAAAAGTGTAGTTTCTTTTATTTAATATAATTTTCATTTACTTCCAATTGGTTAGTGTTCTATGTTTAAAATCTAAGTAGTGAATAAACTGTTGAACGCCAGGGTGCTGGACACAAATAAAATTATTTTACTAGTTACGGTTAAGTAACATAAAACGTTCTTACTGTAGTGTGAACAAAACAACACGAGTTCACAACAAAGCCTTGGTGGCAACTACTAAATAAAGAACATAATGGCCAGTACTATCGATATATTCACCGTTTGCCTCAGCGCAACTTGTAAACAATAAAAAATGATTTTTATATTACACTTTAACACGCCCTCTTAAGTATTCATTTTTTATCAAATTTAGTTTTACTTAACTTTTCTTACAAAAACAGGGTTAGCAGAATTTTCATTTTATTTTCAGTTTTGTACACGAAAAAACAAAACAATAAAAATCTTTTAAGTTTCAATTTTTTTTAATTCAATGTTTCACAATCACTTCATTGAATTCTAGATTCAAACATCCCCAACTGGTCGTCTGTCATTTTGTAGATCATTTGAACCTTTCGTCTTTCGACTCCATCTTTACTTTTCATAGTCAGAATTATAATATTCACCAGGTAAAGCAGTATTCGTTGGATCACTAAATCCCTTTTTCTTTCTGGGTTTCTTCTTAGTACTAATATATTTCTTACTTTTTTCTTCATCTTTGAAACAAATTTCTGGGTCACCATTTAAAGTTTTTAATTTGTCCAACCTTTCTCACCAGGGTTCTCTTTCTGCTTTTTCTTGATGTCTTCATGTTTCTTAGCTTTTCCTTTTCTCTAGAATCATCTGTGCATGCTAATGGTCCTTCATGTCTGCTGGGATATCTCTTTATCTGTAGATTTTCTTCTGTTTCAAACATCAAATTGTTTCAGTTTTCTGCTTCAGCTTGTTCTTCCTGTTCTCTTTTATCTTTAGTTAAATTTTCATTATCCTCTTCTACAGCCTTTTCATTTTTTTTCTTTTATTTCCACCAATGCTTCACCGCTTTCATCTTCAGATTCTGAATCACAATTAACCTTCTTAATTAATCTTGATGTTCAACGTAGGCTAATAGTTCAGACGCAGATGTTTCATTGTCTTCTTTCATTTTTTTTTTTGGTTTCAGGTGCATTTGTAGCATAAGCTTTCGCATGTATATCAGCCTTCAAGTCCACAACATAAAATCACTCAGAAGATCTTTTTCGAATAGCTCTGTATCATTTTTTACAATTTTCAATTTGTTTTTAGAAAAATCATAGATCAACCGTTTTGTGTTATTTTATCCACAGACGACAAAGTTCTGCTGAGATCTGGGATGTACATCACATCTTTCAGTTGAGACTTGTCACTTTTTACACAAGCAACCATTTTGGCTGTCATGGATGCACAGTTTTTAGCAAGATCTACCTTAGCATCAATAGGTTGTCCCTGCGACAATACTCTTATGTTGTTGGTCATATGATTCGTGGAACCTGAAACTAAGACCCATTCAGTTGATTTTTTACTACATTTTTCAGTATGGAAAGAAACTGCTAATCTCTTGTTTTTACAGAAGAGACAGTCCTTCTCTAGGTGCTTAGTTTTTTTACATACACCTCAGGGTTTTTCTTGGATAGGCAATCTTTACAATCTTTAGGGGCATCCATGATGTTTAGTTTAACATGTTAAAGCATGTTAAATGGAGAAATATTTCCTTCTTTTACCATGTTAAAACAATATAACGTGTAATATGGTTGAGAGTCTGTTAAATGAAGAATGACGTCATCCAACGGACCAGCTGAGCTCATCACCGTTTTATTTGTTGTCGTGTTAGGTTACTTGCTCTTAGTTTGTGTTTTTATTGTGTTAGTATTGTTTTTGAAACTAATAAAGCAATAAATGAAAATAATAATAGTATAATGATAGTTGTCAATTAGCTCATCTTCCTCACAAGTCAGAAGATCAACTAGACATTCAGTTGCCAAACTTTTACACAACTTACACTTTTCACTCACTTTAGGCATGTTATAATAAATTACATTAATCAAAAGTTATAAGTAAAAAATAACATGATATTTTGGAAGGAAAGGTTACAAAACAAGTTACTCAAAAAATCCGCTAGGAGCTCTTATACATTTAACATTACTTTAAATAGAACTGCTCACAATCTTATACTTATAACATTTAACACGGTAAAAACATTTCCTTCCAAAACTTCATTTTATTGTTTACTTCTAAGTTTTGATTACAGTAATTCATTACAACATGTCTAAAATAAGTGAAAAGTAGAAGTGTAAAAGTTTGGCTACTGATTGTATTTTTTAAAAAGTCCAAAACACAAGACAAAAGAAATAAACAAAACAAAATACAAAACTACGAGTAAGTAACCTAACACAACAAAAAATAAAACAATGACAAGCTCAGCTGGTCTGTTTCTCTGACATTCTCCATTTAACAGACTCTCAGCCATGTTACATGTTAAATCGTTTTAACATGGCAAAAGAAGGAAATATTTCTCCATTTAACACGCTTTAACATGTTAAACTAAATACCATGACTACCCTATTAAAACACTTCATTGTACAACATTTAGTGTAAAGTAAATTTTTAAAAAGACGAACCTCAATATAGCTATTCATGTTCATTAGAGATCATGAAATAAAGTTTTCTAAAAACATCATATTTTCCAAATTAAAATAAATCAATATTTTCTGAATTTATTTTGGCCAATATTTCAGAAACAACGGCAACTCCTACGAATGACGTACAGGGCCCTGTTTCATAATAAAGTATAAAGCTAATGGTCTTCTCTATTATGAAGCAATATAAGTATACAATGTAATTACCACGTTGTTTCTATACTTGTATTTTGAACTAATAATATTAGCTTTCATTATGAAACGGCACAGATGTCGATTGAGGAGCAGTAGCATGAAATTGCAGTTTCCAGGAAATTTCCAAAATGTTGATTTCTTGTTGTTCAGAACAAACGATTGGTTAATGAAAAACTATAGAATAAAAAGATGTTTATTAGCACTCAAATTAAAGTTAGTTAAATGTATTTTCAACTACATTAAAAATTAATTCACTCAATACAGCATTTTCATTATTTGGAATTATGTTCCCTTTTTGAAAAACTAATGAACATAAACAGCTCTATTAGAATTTTTATTTTAGAAAATTTAGTCCTCTTTAAATAATGTTTGAAGTATTTTGGCGTTATAAGGATATTGAGCTCCGAATGAAAAATTAACGAACATTTTAGATTTCCGTCGAATAAAATAAACTTCTGAGAGCGTGCACCTTAAATACTTCAATATTTACGTTTTAATGATATTTACTGTATCCCTTGTATAGTCTAGGCTAAAACTGAAACATTTACTGTATCCCTTGTATAGT
>NW_027109576.1:442516-447234 GCF_000696795.3 Halyomorpha halys
TAGGCTAAAACTGAAACATTTACTGTATCCCTTGTATAGTCTAGGCTAAAACTGAAACATTTACCGACGGAGAATAACACGCAATTTTATTTTTTGGTTGAAAGAACTTCAAAATGAATTTTTTGTAAGCTCTGAAATAGGCGCCAATTTTTTATACCCCCTGACTATAGTTGACAGTTACAGTTTCGAATCTTAACTTTATAAATTTTTCATTAAAGTAATAAAAAATGTTTGTGAAATAACTCACTTTTTTTACCACTGGACTCTTGTTCTAATGCCGCATAAGAACGGAACTTGCGTGTTCCAGAAAGGTAAACATAGACGTCTTGATTTCCTCGGTCATTTCTTTTTATTTAAACTGTTTTTGTTTTTTCCCTTTTGGGCCCTAGGAGTAGAGTATTCCTATCGAAAACTGGAATTCGAAATTTTGTATGATTACAATACTTAACCTAACTATAAATTCAATATATCGATGAGTAAAAGTTAAAATGAGGCATTTCTTAAAAGTGTTTAAGAATAAACTTAACTTCCAGTTGAGACTATAGTGCATTTATGATAAGTTTGCCTGTAAGGGGAAATCGAGTACCTCCTACTGGGAGAAACCCAGAAGTAGTCCCAAACTTGGTAACGCCTATCTAGTTCGGGATTGGGTGTGCACTTGGAACGCATTTCCCCTTATCATCGGACTCTTAAGTTACGAATACGGGAGGTTACTCGTTTCTTAAGGTTATCCTTTGTCTTCGACTAGGACTGTTTCTTATTGATTCTAGTTTTACTTTGTAGACAATTATATCTCTGTTCTGACTTGCTATTTAAGAACGCAGTATCTTCCAAATAGTAATTTTTGAGATCGGTAATTATTCTGTTCACAAAAAAAATGCCTCTTAAAGTTAAATTTGTTGTGAAACATACAGTTAGTGCAACAATTTTCGTAATTTTAATGTTTTAAAACGCAATATTTGGTACTAGAATGAGATTAACTTATGATAAATGCAGTAATTTATGGCTTTTCATGACAACATTGATTGGCCCACTTTTCATGAATGTAAATACGTTCATAATTACGTTTTTGGTATGAAAGTGGATAGTTTTTCCACTAACCAGTTTACTTGAAATGGTCTATTCATAATTTTGCGATGTTACTGAAAAATAGTTTTGAAAAAACTAATCCAAAGAATTTCTTATTGTAACGTTGCAGAAGTAGGTCGAGGAGAAGAATGATAGTCCATTGCATATTGTCCAACTGAGTAGGCCTGTTTTAACGAGCACTTCTGACTATCCAGAACTGTACAGAGCATGCGCATTACAGGATTTATGTCCGTATGTTGAACGCGAGGAACATGTATATAATAAAGAGAATTTTTACATCACACTTTAACACCGTACGTATGTGATTGTTGGAACAGACCTAGAAGAGAGAGCAGAGAGAGAGGGGGGGGGGACGTCCGTTTCACTGTTTTTTTTCTCCTCTTGGGCCCTTGGACCTAGAGTATTCCTGTCGAAAACTGGAATTCGAAATTTTTCACGATTGTAATACTACCCCCCGAACTACGTACGTATTCTATATATCGGAGAGTGAAAGTAAAAATGAATACATCTTTAAGGTTTTTCATGAATAAAATTAACTTCAAGTTGAGACTACCGGAAATATTTCAACAGCTACTTATTATGAACAATTGCTTTACCTTTTGTATATAAGTACTGAAGATACCTCTTGTACAGTCTACGTAAAAATTTACAACTCAAAATAATTTGAATTTTACGTTAGAGAATGATTTAATTTTTTCAATTGTTCAATTGTCCGCTACTTTTGTTCCGGCGCCCTGAAGGCGACATACATTTATTTTCCAGCTACCGGAAATACAATTAGGATTTATGTATTGTTTTAGAGTTCAATATAAGCTATCATGAAAAAATTAATTTACATTAGATATTAAAATATAATGTATTATATCCAATGTCCTCTAGTTGTTTTTGCATGGGAGGGGAGTGGGGGCCGTCCCAGGGTACAAAATATTCTGTACTCTTTCTAAGTAAAGATGTTTTTTTTTTACCATACAAAAAATAGGCCAACCAACTAACATTCACAACAGTAATTTCGTAAATGGATCTAAATTGTTGGAAAATTTTAGGCTCATCTTTAAAACTAGCCAGGGAACTTTTAAAAGCAGATATAAAATTTATTAATAATTGAATTTAACTTATCATTAAAAATGTTTCAATTTTGAATAACACAAAAACTTATTATGTTAAGAAATCTTAAATTACCGTAAAATAATTCAACAACATTTATCAATAAGTAAATTTACTTATTACAATACACTGTTGATATGTCCAGCATTATGGCTACCATCAACGCAGAGATCCCTCCATTATCCTGTATATCGATAGCAGCTCCCTCTTGGTGTAAGGCCCTTACCAGCTGAAGGGATCCTTGGGCTGATGCCAGATGCAGCGCTGTTTCACCTTTTCCGTTCCATCGTTCACATCTAACCCCATTCTGATTACAGTTTTTAAAACAGATGGATTAGAAGCCAGGTGTAATGGAGTGTGAGTCCATTTTTATTTTTGATATTACCTTGCGGTCTCATTTGTTTTATTCTATTTAACATTTTAGTGTTTCCAGACCTAGCCACAAAATGAATTATCGAATCACCGTCTTTGGTTTCGAAATTCATTCCAACTTTCATAAAATACATTACACAATTCAACATTCTGTGACTCCACGACTATCTCAAGAACACATTGGCCACCCTCTGGCAATATTGTAACATCAGCTTCTTTCTCCAGCAACATTCTCACCCCACTGACATTACCGGCCTTGACAGCTTGAAATAACGAGGTTTCCTGTAAGTGATTCTTTTTGTTCACGTCCATCCCTTTCTCTAGCAGGATCTCTAGTACTCCGTTTTGGCCTCCCGCAGCCGCGATATGGAGGTAGGTGTCTCCTTCAAAGTAAAGCTTGTCAATTTTTGCACCAACCGATAACAGAGCTTTTAATGAATGGACAGAATTATTTTTGACAGCCTCCTCTGACGTCATTCCTGAAACAAAAAGAAAAGAAGTGCAACAAAAGTATTCTGAAAACCCAGGGCAGCAATAGAGGAACAGTTTCCAAGCCTTGCAGCCAAATGGATGAGGCTGTCCCTACTTATTACAAAATACACTGTTGATATGTTAAGGTTATATTTTGGTTTATATTAGTGGATAAAAATTAAAAAAAAAAAGTTAAAGCCATAATTTTTTATTTAAACAAATATTTCAAGTTGATCTGAAATAATAACTACTTAGTTCAGAACGTGCCTGTCATGATCATAAAACATATTAAGAACAGGTTATCACAATACAATGTTTTATTTATGCCTCCAAATATAATTTATGAAACATTAAACATTACAAAATATGTTGAAATATAACAATATAACGTAAATATATTTCTTATTTTGAAAATATTTATATTTAATTAGTTGATAAAAACTTCTTCTATATAACGCTAATAACAAACCAACACAATGATAACGTAGGATAAAGTCCTGCTGTGTTCTGAGCCCTCTGGTAGAGCAGAGGACCAGGCTGTTGGCTATCACTCGAACCCGCCCCTGACCCACAGGCAGTCTGCTACAGTTGTATGGTTGTTACTATTAGCCAACTCTAGCATTGATATCGGCCTCGCGGTAGAGGAGCAGGTGCACCAGGGCCAAGCAGCCATTGTAATATGCTGCCATTAGCGGTGTACGGTGAATAATATCCTTAGCAGCAGTGCCTGCCCCGCGGTCCAGCATTATGGCTGCCATCAACGCAGAGATCCCTCCATTATCCTGTATATCGATAGCAGCTCCCTCTTGGTGTAAAGCCCTTACCAGCTGAAGGGATCCTTGGGCTGATGCCAGATGCAGCGCTGTTTCACCTTTTCCGTTCCATCGTTCACATCTAACCCCATTCTGATTACAGTTTTTAAAACAGATGGATTAGAAGCCAGGTGTAATGGAGTGTGAGTCCATTTTTATTTTTGATATTACCTTGCGGTCTCATTTGTTTTATTCTATTTAACATTTTAGTGTTTCCAGACCTAGCCACAAAATGAATTATCGAATCACCGTCTTTGGTTTCGAAATTCATTCCAACTTTCATAAAAACATTAAACAATTCAATATTTTGTGACTCCACGGCCATCTCAAGAATACTTTGGCCTCCCTCTGGCAATATTGTAACATCTGCTCCTTTCTCCAGCAACATTCTCACCCCACTGACATTACCGGCCTTGACTTTCATAAAATACATTACACAATTCAACATTCTGTGACTCCACGACTATCTCAAGAACACATTGGCCACCCTCTGGCAATATTGTAACATCAGCTTCTTTCTCCAGCAACATTCTCACCCCACTGACATTACCGGCCTTGACAGCTTGAAATAACGAGGTTTCCTGTAAGTGATTCTTTTTGTTCACGTCCATCCCTTTCTCTAGCAGGATCTCTAGTACTCCGTTTTGGCCTCCCGCAGCCGCGATATGGAGGTAGGTGTCTCCTTCAAAGTAAAGCTTGTCAATTTTTGCACCAACCGATAACAGAGCTTTTAATGAATGGACAGAATTATTTTTGACAGCCTCCTCTGACGTCATTCCTGAAACAAAAAGAAAAGAAGTGCAACAAAAGTATTCTGAAAACCCAGGGCAGCAATAGGGGAACAGTTTCCAAGCCTTGCAGCCAAATGGA
>NW_027109576.1:450567-450649 GCF_000696795.3 Halyomorpha halys
TTTTTATAATATCAGGGTCCTTTTATATATTGTTGAAGATGAAGAACGCTATCGATTATATGATCGTCGCCTTCGTATCTTA
>NW_027109576.1:450699-451975 GCF_000696795.3 Halyomorpha halys
ACAGTTTCCAAGCCTTGCAGCCAAATGGATGAGGCTGTCCCCGGACTGAATCGACCCATTCACGTTACCGCCCTCTGTTGCTATGGCGATCGATGGAGATAATATCTCCGGGACTATTGTTGACAACTGCTTCTTATAGATGATTTGATAATTGTTCACGTCCTTCCTGAAACAAAAAGAAAAGAAGTGCAATAAAACTATTCTGAAAACCCAGGGCAGCAATTGAGGAACAGTTTCCAAGCCTTGCAGCCAAATCGATGAGGCTGTCCCCGGACTGAATCGACCCATTCACATCAACGCCCTCTGTTGCTATGGCGATATCTCCGGGACTACTGTTGACAACTGCTTCTTCTAGACGATTTGATAATTATTCACGTCATTCTTGAAACAAAAAGAATAGAAGTGTAACAAAACTATTCTGAAAACTTAAAATTTAATCTATGAGTTGATTGTTTATCAAGCTCAGGAGTTTATTGATATTAAATTAAATACAGTTTATTTTTGTTCACAGTCTTAGAAATGGGATTTCTGGTAAAACTAAAATATGCCCTGCATATAGAAAAGTTTTAACAATTAATTAATAAAATATGAAAATACTATCGATTCTAGAATTGTTTTTGACAGCCTCCTCTAATGGAGTTACATTATCTGAGTTCAAGATTTCCAGGTCTACCTTCAGGAAACCCAGGGCAGCAATAGAGGAACATTTGCCAAGGCTTGCAGCCAAATGGATGTGGCTGTCCCCGGACTGAATCGACCCATTCACGTCACCGCCCTCTGTTGCTATGGCGATCGATGGAAATAATATTTCCGTGGCTATTGTTGATAACTGCTTCTTCTAGACGATTTGATAATTATTCACGTCATTCCTGAAACAAAAAGAATAGAATTGTAACGAAACTATTCTGAAAACTTAGAGTTTAATCAATGAGTTGCTTGTTTATCAAGCTCAGGAGTTTATTGATATTAAATTAAATACAGGTTATTTTGTTCGCAGTCTTAGAAATGGGATTTGTGTCAACAATAAAATATGCCCTGCATATAGAAAAATATGTCACAATTAATTAATAAAATATGAAATGATATGATTCTAAGATCACGTATCGGTTTTTTTAAGTTTTATGATTTGTTACATATTAGGCTCAATTTATATGTTGATACAGAGCACGAAAATGTTATCGATTTTAGGATCACACATCGATTTAATTTGTTTTCTGATTTTTTATAATATCAGGGTCCTTTTATATATTGTTGAAGATGAAGAACGCTATCGATT
>NW_027109577.1:0-1955 GCF_000696795.3 Halyomorpha halys
ACAATCCTCCGAGGCGCCTGAAAAGAAGATGGCCACGAGACCAGCTAATGTAAAATGTCATTAGAGTGCTACCAATGGGTAGTTTCTCTACACGCCTCTAACACTCCAATTTAACTTAGATCAGATTTACTAAATATATTATAATGTACAGTTGTAAATAGTAATAAATAAATATTTTAAAAAAAGTTATAGTTGTAAAAATAAAATTCAAATTACCTCACATTATCATACAAAAGGTATTTACACCTTAACACATAAGACGTATAAATTATAGCCTTAAGGTGATCTGTGTTGTGCAATAAACGTATGTAAAAAAAAAAAAATGTTTTTTGAAAAATTGCATTGCGTATGACGTTCACATTGACCATTTTATGCAAGTGATATTACCTAGTCCTCTCGAGAGCTGAGCTTAAGATTGACGAAATTGGAACAATCTTTCGAAAAGAAATAAATTTCACTACAGCCACCTGAAGAAGTTTGCGACCTTGGAAACTGGTTGGCTACGAACAGGTTCTCAGCTGTTTATTCGGAGGAAAGCGTTATTTGGGCTCCCCTCCCGCCACTTGGCCGATTTGGAGGAAAAAACTTATATGAAAGTAAAAATACTCCGATCATATACACGGTAGATTTCATTTGCGATTTTCTGAATTCGGTTTGAAACTTAGGTGAATGATTGGTCGAATTTCAATCACAAACGATATGAAATATAAGTTCACTACATTTAACTTTTTTTTTTTATTTCTTGAACTTAACAACTCTATAAAACTTAAATAAAACAAGTAAATATAAATAACCTAAAATGACATGCAATGATTTATGAAGAAACAACCTAATGGTAGCACTCCAATAATATTTCTAGATTAGATGTTCTCGGAGCCATCTTCTTTTTAGGTGGTGAATTAATGATGAAGTAAGATAAACTAGTGGGTTTCGGTGGTTAGGGAGTTCATCATGGAAGGATTGATATAGGATAGGAACTGGATCGCCTGCTTATCTAGATCGGTTATTAAAGATTTTATGGATGATTATATTCATAAAAAGTATGTAATATTTAGTATTTTACGAAGGATTTTGGATAGTAAGGATTGGATACGAGAGAAATTCAGCGGTGTAGTGGAGCCCCAATGCTCAACTCCGTAATTCCAAATAAGCCTTAATACAGTAATGTAAATCGGTCTTTTTTGATTGATTGGAAGATTGAACAGTTGGATTAAAAGTGTCGTAACAGACGGAATAGTATATTTTTGGTCTTGTATGAGTATTCCAAGTTAGTTATTTGTCCAATTTTAGTTCTTAGTAGCGGGCCTGATCGACACAGATAAGTTGAGTATTATTAAAGGGTACTCTAGAGCAATGCGTAGGTTTACGACGAAGGGTAAAAGTGATTTGGTGTTTTTTTTTTTATTCTCCGGTTTTTACACCATTCTTTAAATAATGTGATATAATGAATGAATGAAAAAATAACTTTATTCTGGGACATATGTCCCCTAAGAATAAATACATGGTTCATATAGTGAGATTTTTATCTGGCGAGCGTTTACAAATTTTCAGATAGTAGAATGAAATTACAATGGTATATTGGCTTTACTACTGTTTATAATTTTATTCTGTTTATAATAATCATTACATGCCTATTTATTTGATTACAAAAATGTGGAGGTTTGGTTATTTAATGAAATGAAGGAATAGGTGTTGTTTAAAGGAAAGACTGGATGAGGACTGGCGAATGGAGATGGAAAGAGAATTCCAGAGGGAGGTTGCACGTATGACTAATCCTTCGTCTAAAGAAGGAGGTTCTATAGGAGGGCATATATAAATCATTCGGATGGGATCTGGTGTTTAATGAGTGGATGGATGAACGAAGAGTGAGGAGATCTAGGATATAGGTAGGTTTTTTGATGTTAAGAACTTGGAATAGAAAAACACCAAGGAGGTATTGCCTTCGGGAGGTTGGA